>NC_142932.1:5997253-6167253 GCF_046866305.1 Octopus bimaculoides | reverse complement strand
GTGTGTGTGTGTGTGTGTGTGTGTGTATGTATGTATGTATATATATATATATATATATATATATATATATATATATATATATATATATATAGGTAAATGATAGGATTGCTTCAATATTTCAGGGGTAGTCTGAAGTATCCAAGCAACCAGGAGATGTTTAAATCCGGAGGCACTCCTGAGATTTACCTGTGTGGGTACCGTCTTCGTTAGAAGGTATCCAGAGGCAGGTAATTTATTGTTTAAACCGCAATATAACTATATATATATATGTATATATATATATATATATATATATATATATATATATATATATATATATATATATATATATATATATATATATATATATATATATATATATATAAACACACACTTGTTACCAGTTTAAATATGTTTCAGGCTTATTCGAACCCGTAAGGAAGCCATTTTCTCTATTTTGTCGTGGAGAAAATTTCTCACTATAGACAGATAGGTGTAAACACACCAAGTCAATTTGAAGTTCTCTCTAACCAAACTGATGGATGTATGCATTTCGGAGTGGCTATCTCCTCTCAGCATCAGGTACTGGAAAGGCAGACACTACGACGATTATCAGTTGCTCTCCGAAAATACAGAGTAGAAGCACTACAGAGAGGTATTTGTGTGTGTGTATGTATGTGTGTGTGCGTGCGTGCGTGTATGTGCGTGTGCATATATGTATGTATGTATGTATGCATGTATGCGTGTAGAAGTAATCAAAGTCTGGTTGGAAGACTATCCAGAAGAACTACCGGGCGCATCAACAAGAAGTTTATATTTGAAGCATTGAAATTTGTACCCCAGAACAATTACTTCTTGTTTGATACCAATTACTACATAGAGGAATATGGAATTGCGATGGGGACACAACGCAACCCCAGTTGTTACAAACTTAGAAACAGGATATTTAGAATTGACTATACATCAAGAATCACTACAAAAATGTAGATATTCATTTTACCAATTCTTTTGGAATGAAAGTATTAATAAACTATTCGAATTTAAAACACTGTTCACTGGTATAAATACCAACATTCAATTTACAATGGAATACGACAAAGAGAAACTTCTATTTCTTGATATTTTGATAATAAAAGAAAGAATCAATAACCAAATTGAAACCGACATGTATTATAAAGCGACAGACTCGAAGCAATACCTGTTTAGCACATACTACCAGAAACACAATAAAATAAATAGTTTAACTTAGCGAAAAGTATTTGCACAATAGTCTCTGATAGAAATACCCGGGACCTACGACTGCATGAACTGAAAACCCTACTAGTCGAGAGACATTATTCACCTTCGCTAATATATGATGGCATAAAACGTGCCAAGAGAATTGATATCCAAGCACTAACAGAGGTAAAACGAAATAGCACATTCGATTTGAAAATACTACTCTATATTTCTACCCGCAACCCCAGAAACAATGAGTTATATAATACTATTATTCAAAATTTACCTATGCTCACTAGGGAACCTAAGATGAACCACATTCTTCGCACACACAAAGGTAAAAATACTGACAGGTGCGAAATTATTCCAAACAACGGAACCAAGAGTTAAGAAATGCAGATGAACTAATTTTAGAACATGTCCCTACCTACTGGAAGGTTCGGAATTCCATTTAAAATAAAGGCAGCGATTCAAAATTAAGACTGAGTTTACCTGTACATCCGAAAACTTAATCTACGACATAACTCGTTTAGAATGTGTACACAACTATATAGGGAAAACAAGAATGTCTCTCAAACGTAGAATAATACTGCATAAGGAACACATCCGTTTTCAAAGATGCAAACAAATACTACTAAGCAAACACGTAGAGAGATGAGTGGGTAATCTCCAGCAAAACTTCAAAATTTTCCCTGTTTACCAATGCAATGGAACAACTGTACAACAACGCTTAAATACAGAGACTATATTTATTGAAACATATCAACCGCACCAGAATATGAATATGCATCAAATTTGGGATTGCACAAATATTTTAGTTCATAAATATGTACCTCTTTAATTTGCATATAATCAACTTATTTTTTAAAAAGCTAATTACCTACCCTGCTTCTAATGATAACATTCACTGATTACCTCCACTAGAATCTATTTACTTCCCGATTCATATAAAAGAATATCCTTCCTCCTTCTAACATAGAAACTGATTATGACAGCATGAAATTATAACTACTTAGTTATGATTACCCTAAGCGAAACTGGTCAACAATGCAAATGTTTTATTTCATATATATATATATATATATATATATATATATATATATATATATATATACTTTATTTAAAAGCAGCAGAAATATAACAAAAAAAACGTTACTCTGAGTTTAACGTTCCCGCGGGAACGTGAAACTCAGAGTAACGGTTTTTTTGTTATATTTCTGCTGCTTTTAAATAAAGCATATTACTCTACCTCTGGTATTTGAGTACTCTTTTTTCCACCTTGTTGCACATTTCATGTGCTTACTTCGGTATATATGTATATATATATATATATATATATATATATATATATATATATATATATATATATATATATATATATATATATATTCCAGCATAACATTTCTGTGCATTTTTCTTCTTTTTATATTTTTTACTACAATCCACCACGTGGAATTTTACCGCGAATTTTTTTACTATAGATAGATAGATAGATAGATAGATATGCATATGTATGTATGTGTATATGTGTTTGTACATATATATGTATATGTATGTATACACGCATACACATACACACACACGCACAAGCACATACATGACATGCTTCCTTCAGTTTCCATTCACTCACCAAACCTACTCGCAAAGCTTTAATCAGCCCAGGTTTATTATACAACACACTTGCCCAAAATGCCAGGTAGTGTGATTGAACCAAAGACCACATGGTTGAGAAACAAGCTTCTTAATCACATACCCACGCCTAAACTTTGGATATTCTTTTTTTCTTTCCTTTTATTAGATTAATAAACAGTAAAGTATGACCAAAATAAAAGAGGTTGGGATAACTTTGATGTAATAATGTATTAGGACTTTGCATTAAAAAGAATCTCTGTTGCCACAAACAGCTTGCCTGGAATTAATTGGAACAGACTAAAAAAACAAGTTTTTGTTTACTTGATTATTATATAAACCACTTTTTTCTTTTAGTCAAATATTTTTTTTGAAAATCACCTTACTACGACATCAAGTAAAGAAATATATGTGCAATAAATAATAAATATTTATGAAATTATTTAATTATTTGTATTTGTGTCAACTTACTCTTAGAGTAAACAAGTTGTTACTAAAAGAGATAGATGTAAGGTAAAATGGATTTTCGTTCAACGTTTGATGTAGAAAGCAAACATGTATGAGCTATATCACTTCAAATGTAACCTAACTTATTTAGTATTTCCACTATCCTACGCCATATTAAATGGCCTACATTCACGACGAACATATAGGAGGTTCTGTGTGGTTACTCTTCTGCTAGAAATAGCAGCTAAACCACCTTCAAATCATACGATATTGTTATGAAAGAGAGAATTACTCATTGGATAATATAATTTTAGATATACCATATCTGAAAAGAAGTCATGTCTTCACTGTCTTTATCAGGAGTGAACAACGACAAAACAAGAGCAATTTATTTTCGGGTCACTGACTCGCAAAACTGATGGTGCACCGAACAAAATGTCTAATGGTATTTACTTTATTTTTACGTTCAAATCCCGCCAGAATTAGCTTTGCCTTTCGTGCCTCTGAATCGATAAAATAGATACCAAATAAACTCTGGTGTCCAGTTATCGAGTGGGCCCTCCTCTAAAGTTTAAGCCTTTCTACTCCTATTAAAATAATGTCAGACAAAATGCCTGATGGTATTTGCTGTGGCTCTTTACAGTTCTGAATTCAAATCTTCACGATGTCAACTTTGCCTTACATCGAGTTGGGATTGATAAAATTATGAACCAGTCAAGTTAATCAACAAGCCACCTCTCCATAGAACTGCCTTAAGCTTTAATTAGAAATACAAGGGCAACAAATTGATGAAACGCATCCTAGCCTTTGCCGCCCTGACTTTTCAATGGTATTTAGGACTTCTTTATCTAACATGAGGGATATTTGGCAGCTACTTTTAGCAGGTTGATTAACTGTATAGAGATGTTGTTTTTGATGAAGCTGCTATTATTCCTGTTGTTGCTGTCATCGTCGCCATTATTGTTGTCGTTGTTTTGTTCCTATTATATCATTGGTACAGGTAACCAACTATTAAATAAGTGTGTGTGTGTGTGTGTGTGTGTGTGTGTGTGTGTGATTCTATGTGTGACTAGTGCATAGCTGACATCCATTCCGCATAATGATTGTTAGCAGGCAGCCAGTTGTTATATTTGTCTGGGTATGTGTGGTTAGTTTATTTCAATGGCTGACATCAATTCAAATGTTCACTGTTGGAACATGTCTTAAAGTTAGTGAATCGCATCGATTCAAAATAACGCAACACGTTTTCTCTAATGAATACTTAGCCATTAATTATACATCTCTATCTTTCTCTCTCTCTCTCTCTCTCTCTCTCTCTCTCTCTCTCTCTCTCTCTTCTCTCTCTCTCTCTCTCTCTCTCTCTCTCTCTCTCTCTCTCTCTCTCTCTCTCTCTCTCTCTCGCTCGCTCGCCCTTTCTCTTCGTGGTGGTAGTGGTGGTGGTGATACGACTACCAATCGCAAACGTGATATGCTAAGCGTTTACCTCCTCGAAGTTAACACAAACACGCACACACATGCTAACATACACATACACATGCACACACACACACGCACACACACACATACATACATACATTTATGCATAATAATAATAATAATAATAATAAGAAGAAGAAGAAGAAGAAGAAGAAGAAGAAGAAGAAGAAGAAGAAGAAGAAGAAGAAGAAGAAGAAGAAGAAGAAGAAGAAGAAGAAGAAGAAGAAGAAGAATAGTAGTGATAATAATAATGTAGCACAGGGGTGCTAACGAAGGAAGTTACAGCAAAATAGAAAAAACACATTCAACAGACGCCGACTAGCTCTATCCTTCATCAGTTGTCAACCAAATATCACTACAATTTCGACATCTTCTGACAATATGGTTCAATTTCAGTAACAAACGTTGCATAATCGGCAAACAAGTCCTGAAAGTATGATACAAATATAAAAACAAGATGTGGTTTATAGCACGCATGGTAAATAAAGATAACATATGAACAGAATAGGAAATACATTATGTAACAAAATAAACAAATAGGCAAGGGCAGCAACATAAAAAATAGAAAACGACAGTGATATTCATAAACATAGGATATTTTCGACTTAGCCACAAAAATAAGACGAGTTTATGCAAAGTAACGCTAATAGGAAAGGCAGTAGTCCTTTCGGACGTGAGGAAAATACGTTTATAAAAAAAGATAAGAAGAAGGATATTAGACAAACCAAAACCTGGAACTAGATTCAAAATCTTAGATAAATTAGGAGCGAGAGAATAAGTGACTAGCTAATAAAACAGTCAATTCAAAAAAGAGGAACAAGATGACGGTTTCAGTGTATCTCGTGGGAGGGGAGAGAAGGAAAGGGCACAGGTGAGTTGAGAGAAAGACAAAGGGTGAGAGAGGGAAAGAGCCGTTAAAGAGACAAAACAAAATAGGGAGGGGTGAGCAAAGAAAGGAATAGATCCAAAGTTAGAGATAAATAGAGGAGGGAGGATATCTGCATACATAGATAGATAGATAGATAGATAGATAGATAGATAGATAGATAGATAGATAGATAGAAAGATAGGTAGATAGATAGATAGATAGATAGATAGATAGATAGATAGATAGATAGATAGATAGATAGATAGATAGATAGCTGCGGGACAATCAAAGTTTTGCGATAGGATTTGGTAGACGGAAACTGAAAGCCCGTTGTGCATGTGTGGGCGGGGTGTCTTTGTGTCTGTGAGTATGTCTTAGTGCCTGTGTTTGTCCCCCACTACCTCTTACATCTCAATAAAACGTTTTATGCACATAAATGTTTCAGAATATTTATTCGAAATTTCGCCACATTTATCGTACAGGATTATTCAAATAGTATACATTCTTTTCTACTCGAGGTACAAGGCCCAAAATTTGGTGGGAGGGGGTCAGTTGATTAGATCGATCCCCAGTATGCAACTGGTACTTAATATATCGACCCCGAAGGATAAAAGGCAAAGTCGACCTCGATAGAATTTGAACTCAACCGTAAAGACAGATAAAATACCGCTTAGCATTTCGCCCGGGGTGTACGTCACCATTTTTTATTGACTTTTTTGTGGCGGGAGGAGCTTTTTCAATGGTGTAATCTTTCATGCATATTGATATTAAGAAGAGGAAAACTTATGAGTCGTTATAAAGTAGTAGCTTCTCTTTTGTGTGACATGAGTTTATGTGTAATAAAGAACATATTCTTTTGTTTTTTTAAGAATATACCTTTACGCGAAATTGTATCGTGGGTATTGTAGATGTTTTCGATCTAGTTTGGATTCTTTGCCATCAGATTTGAATTTTTTGCAATCAAATTTGAATTCTTTGCAATCAAATGTGAATTCTTTGCAATCAAATTTGATGGCAAAGAATTCAAATTTGATGGCAAAGAATTCAAACTTGATGGCAAAGAATCCAAACTAGATCGAAATCATCTATATAACTTCTCAACGAAAGTCAAAATTCGTAAAGGCTAGAAAATTCAAACAGGAAGGGTCAAAATTCGAAATGATAGTACTTAGAATATAAAATACAGTAAATACAATTAAGCAAACAAGATATATATGCGCGCGCATGTATGTGTGTAGATAGATAGATAGATAGATAGATAGATAGATAGATAGATAGATAGATAGATAGATAGATAGATAGATAGACAGTCAAAGCAAGTCAAAACTAAATTTTAAATTAAAGTAATGTTTTATGGTGTGTTAGTCATAATAGTTAAACAGTTTTATGAATGGAGGAACAGAATTAGTGATCTAGTCAGGAGGGTTTTTAGAAGGCCAGAACCTACAAAAATTTGGAGAAATGTCTGCAAGATCCAAAATACTGAATGGGTGTTCTGGTAATATTTAGAGGCTTTTGCAGACCGCAATAATGTAATCTTCTCGGCAAAACGTAATGAGCATCTTTTTGTTCAGCTGATACATAACCTGCTTTTCTCTTGAATTTTTCATTTACTAGTGTATTCCTTGGGGTTCTCTTTAAGTCCCTAATCGCTTTGTCGAAATACAATTTAACCAAAACGTTATTTTGCTTTTTAGAGGTAACTAGGGTAAATTTAGCTGACATGTAATCAAAGGCTTTCCAGCTGTGGGAAACCCATCTTGTCTATAGAAATAATGTATTTATTTATTCAATCGAGATAAATTACAAGATTAGTAGAAGTCTTGTTGTGAGACATGAAAGCGATGACATCATCCGCTCCTATTTCTGAAAACATCAGTAAGATACGAGCTTTTAAGCAGTGACTTAACCTTCTAAAATCGAATGCAATGCTCACACTAACCCTTCAAAAAATTAATGATATGTTGACTAAATGGATACAAGCAATAAGATGCGCTTTATGTTTATCCGAGAAACTCTAGATTATAACACAACCACAAGAAATAGATCAGAGATTTCGCCTATTTGCTGTCAAATTCGAAATCTTAGCCGGTTAATTTTCAAATTCAAACACAGTAACCATCCTTGCCATAAGACATTCTTTCTTCTATAGAAGTAATCACTTATTAAATCACAAGAGGAGTCCCTAGTACCACGGGGCCCATTAGTGGCGAACATTGTAAGCACGCAGTCATAACTACCCCCACACACTACTCTGAATGTGAGATGGGACGGCTACGGTTAGGACACATTTACTCATAGGTCTGTTAGTAATAACAACTTAAAGTTATGTTTATACACTTTTGATTGATTGATTTCTTCTTGAATGTCTTCAGTCTAAGAGAGTTAAGTCATAGACAATTGTTTTACTGATAAGAAATAGTCAAAATAGCCTGAAAACAATTCCATTTTAAACTAGTTCTGTATTCAAACCTAGACACATCCATCAAATTGTTTCCATTGCGTTGATCATTCTTCCAGCAATATTGATTTCTGATATAGGTACGATGCAACACATTTTGAAGGGAGAGAACTGTCTTTTATGTCTATGCTGGTACTTGTTTGAAAGGACTGTGAATGCGTACATGTTTGTCTGTCTCTGTGTGTGTGTGTGTGTGTGTGTGTGTGTGTGTGTGTGTGTGTGTGTGTGTGTGTGTGTGTGTGTGTGTGTGTGTGTGTGTATGGTGTTTGTGTGTTCGTGCGTGCGTGCGTGCGCGTATGTGTGTGCGTATGTGCGTGTGCGTGCATGCATGCGTGCGTGCTTTCGTGTGTCCAGGTGCTGAAGTAAGTTATTAATGTCATCTGGAGATGCTCCTTATATCATTTGCTTCGACCATTTTTTGATCTCAATATTGTATTCCTTTCATCCTTCCGCCTTCAGACTTTCATTAGAAACGGGATGCTAACAAGATGGCAATGTGTGAGAGACATTTGTAATATTAGTAAAACCCTATACGGCGGTGAGCTGACAGAATCGTTAGCACGACGGGCAAAGTATTTACCGGCATTTCGTCCGTCATTTTGCTCTGAGTTCAAATTCCGCCGAGGTTGAGTTTGCCTTTCATCCTTTTCTGGGTCGATAAAATAAGTACCAGGTTAAAACTAGGGTCGATCTATTCGACTTACCCCCTCTCACGAACTTGCTGACTGTGCAAAAATTTTGACTCAATATTATAAAACTATCAACACAAAGGAAAGTTCACTGCAATCTTTTTATCGATTTGACTATATATATATTATATATATATAGTAAAATCGGTAAAAACAGTGCAGTAAACTTGCCGATGCAGACCAACACCAGCCTCTTTGGAGTCTGATTCATCATCCATATATATATATATATATATATATATATATATATATATATATATATATATATATAAAGATTTCGGGTGTAAGTTCAAACCATTTGAGCACTATTACGTGTTTTTCTATATTGATCATCTCTGGATCTCACCTGCTGTCGACTTTGTTTATGTGTGTGTGTGTGTGTGTGTGTGTGTGTGTGTGTGTGTGTGTGTGTCTGCGTCTGTGTGTGTGTGTCTGTCTGTCTGCCTGTCTGTCTGTCAGTGTCCATGCATGCATGCTTACATACATAATGCATATATATATGCATACATACATACATACATTTACACGTACATATATGTAGTTATATACGTAAATACATATGCATACATACATAGTCTGCTAATCCACTCCCCAAAACAGATTTTCAGCTTCTTACTCACCTGCCTGGTTGAATTTGTATTCGTAGCTTCATAAATCATACGTTTCAGATAATCACCAGGTCTTTTAGCCAGGAGAGAAACCAATGCCTATAATCCTTTATAGAACCCCCGAGATTGGCTGGATGGAAGGAGGAAGATAGCCTTGAACTGGAAATCTGGCTCGAATACTTGTAACAGAGTGGAGTCTGCGAAAAAGCATCCATGTTATCAAGTGGTGATGTTAAACCGGTCGACGTTCTTCTAGTTCTGTCAATCTATCACGTTGGATTGGTACTTTTTTCTTATGAGCCCCATAAGGATGAAAGATAAAGTTGATGGCAGTGGGATTTGAACTCCCAGAGCAGAAAGTCAGAACAAGTATTACGAAGCATTTTGTCCGACGCTCAAACGACTCTACCGATTCGTCACCTCTAGTAAACTAAAACGCCAACAGAGAAGAGAAAAGCAGATAGACATCGTACTTCACATATGTGTATTTTCTTTTCTCTCTTTTTTTCTTTAGAAATTTGTCTTATAAACTCCTTTTGCTCATAATATCAATACGCGTACATATTATCATTTTCCTAATTTTTAGACGTATATCCCCAGAATTTCAATTGAAAAATCTATTTATATTTAAAAGTTACAAGTCACACCTTTGCAATGCATTTCTAGGGAGACTATCAACGAGATTGTTGCCGGGCACAAGTGAACAAGTCTATTTTAGATGCTCAAATTGGGTACTGTAGTCACCAGATGTAAGCGGGCAAAACTATTTTAGCTGATGTAACCTGTAATAATGTATTCTTATATATTGTTTATTCTATTCTAATGATTGTCTATTTTATTTTAATATTCTGTCTTTTACTTGTTTCTGACAATGGACTGCGGCCATGCAAGGCCACTGTTTTGAAGGGTTTTGTCGAACAAATTGACCCTAGTACTTTTTTTTTAAGTTTGGCATCTATTTTATCAGTCGGTCTCTTTTGCAGACTACTAAATTACGGGAACATAAACAAACCAACACCTACTGCCAAGTGGTGGTTGGGGACAAATACAAGCACAAAAACACTCACACACACACACTCACACAGACACACTCTCTCTCTCTCTCTCTCTCTCTCTCTCTCTCACACACACACACACACACACACACACACACACACACACACACACACACACACACACACACATGACGATCTTCCTTCAATTTCTGGCCTGGAACTATGGTAGAAGACGCCCAAGGTGTCCTGCAATGGTACTGAACCCGGAGCCATATGGTAGGGAAGCAAATTTCTTACCACGCAGCTACGTCTACGCTTATTCCCATCCAATATTTGGAAACTACACTAGTTTATCAGTAAGCACCATGCCCTGAATCATTTTCTCGCAGCCAGCTTCTAAATTTCATTTCTTGTCACTCACTGTATTTTTTTTTTTTAATAATGAAAAAGGAAAACAAGGAATAAAAATAGAAGTGACTATCATATCCAATATGTCATAATCTACCTTTTTCTGAATTCGCTAAAATACAAGGCAAAAGAATGCCCGAAGATTGTGAAAATAAAATATTGGAGTTAGGGTTAAGGTCACAAATTTATCATAAAAACGAGAAAGCAGGAAGATTTTGAAATGACACAAATTAGAAACATGAATAAAATACCTATTACTGTTGATGTCCCTACATAAAAACCTAACGGCACCAAAACTATAAAAATCAAAACAACTAGACAGTGCAGAAGCTATTATACCATCAGCCTAGCGTTTACAACTGCTTGTAAAAAGTTTCCTTATCCTCATGAAAAATAATTTTTTTCAAAGGAAAAAAAGTAATTATTGTTGTTAATGCTCATCATAAAGGTTGGATGGATGAAGAAAGACTGAAAATTTAGGTGGAGAAAATGTAGGGAAGACGTCCATGTATATAACTTACTAGCTATATATCAGAGCTCTTACCTCCATTTCAGTGCAAATACTTTTTAATTATGAAATCAAAGTTGCTGTGATTTGCTGTGATGAAGTCTTCAAAAAACCAAGATTTCGTACATCAATAGTTTAAAAAGTTCGTTGAGTGCAATAATTGGCAGGATGCAAAGAGCAGAAAGAAATATTGGTTTCAAATTTGGGCACAAGGCCAGCAATTTACGATTCCAACTTTCATCTGGTACTTAGTTTATCGACCCCCGAAAGGATGAAAGGCAAAGTCGACCCCAGCGGGATTTGAACTTATAACGTAATGACGGACGAAATGCTTAGCAGCATTTCGTCCGGTGTGTTGACGATTCTGCCAGCTCACTGCCTCAGTGCCGAAAGAAATATTACAGCACATTTTATCCAACACTATATCGATCCACGTATCTACCAACTTGTACATCCACCCATCCTATCTCAAAACAAAAATAATCTAATATTCTATTATGTTCACATCTTTAATAAATTATTTATGTTTGTAATCTAAGATATCTTAAATGATTAATTCAACTAATCAATAGCAAGGAATATTAAATCAGTATTTACTAGCTTTCACAAAGACTTAATTCTGTAAGTGAAATATTAATGCTCATCCTTGAATTAAAACCGGCTCGTTGTAATCCGACCTATAGAATTTTAACTTCAATTTTTCAGCTTACAAGTTTTCAATTTGTTGCTGTTATGCCAAGAGTAACCTCCCTTATATTTTTTAATGACAGCCAGCTAATTTTTACTGTACGAGTTAGGTATCACACATTCGAAGTTTTTTCGATAAATGTTGTTGTACCACATTTCAAAAATGTAATGAATATTTAATTGAAACATAAGACATCTTAAAACTATAGCTAACTAGTAATGTTTTTATAATGAATTAGTACACAAAATTTTCAGAGAAGAAAACATTCTTTAAAAAAAAAATATTAGAATTGTGTCCCTTTAAGACCTAGAATTATCGCCCTTCGTGGAACGTCTTTCTATGTTAAACTGTCGTATGTCCAAATTTGGCCAAATGCGTTTCATTCAATATTTATTTTTGTTTGCAATATCCTGTTCCTTTGATCAAACTACCGTATCTCCAGCTGCTTCAGATGCCAAGATATCGAAATTTATCAAAGTGTAGTACAACGGTTTGGCTATGGAATGGTGAAACTATTTTTCTGTTTTCTGGAAAAGAAACAACATTTTGGACTTACGACACTTTTGCATAATAGCCGGTACTTATTCTATCGATCACTTTGCCGGTTGTCAGGCGGTGTGGGGACAAACACAGACACAAAGGCACACACACACACACACACGGTAGGCGTCTTTCAGTTTCTGTCTACCAAATCCACTCACAAGGCTTTGGTCGACCCGAGACTATAATAGAAGACGCTTGCCCAAGGTGTCACGCAGTGGGACTGAACCTAGAACCATGTGGTTGGGAAGCAAACTTCTTACCACACAGCCCGCTTGCACATATTTTTTATTAGAAATTTACAAAAGTTAAAGTAACGAACTCGCAGAATCGTTAGCGGTGTTTCTACTGGGTTTTTTTACGTTCTGAGTTCAAATACTTTCATCCATTCAAAGTCAATAAAATAAATACCAGTTGAACAGGAGGACATCCAGTTTTGTTTTGTTGAAGACGCCTACATTCACCTATGTACGTCTCTCAGACTTTTTGAGAGGATATTGAAGAACTCTTGGCCCTTGAAACCCAAGCTGTTGCAGTATCTAGTCTTGCAATATTAAGAACCAAATAATGATTTCTAACACTAAAAATTATTAATTCTAACATACGCACAAGGTCAGTGATTTTTAGGGTTGGGGGTTAATCGATTATATCGATCTCGATACAAGACTGATACTGTCATTATTCGAATACCAGAGAGAGGGGAAATGGAGTTTCCTTCAGTAGTATTTAAACTCAAATGTAAAAAACCGTGGAAAAAAATTACTGAGGGGCTTTATCCAACGTTCAAATGAGTCTACAAAACTCGTTCCATTCTGACACTAATAAACCTTTCTACTACGGAGACAAGTAATCAGATTTTGGAGGAGGGTACTAGTTGATTGCATCGACACCAGTGTCCGAAAGTATAAAAAGTAAAGTCAACCTCGGAGGAATTCGAACTCAGAGCGAAATGCCGCTAAACATTTTGTTCGGCCAGTTAACGATGCAGACAGCTTGCCACCTGCGTTCTGAGACTAGTAATAATGATTATTATTATTGTTATTATGGAGTTTTATAAGGTGGCGAGCTAAGCAGAATCGTTAGCACCCCGGGCGAAATGCTTAGAATCTTTACATTCTAAGTTCAAATTCCGCCGAGGTCAACTTTGCCTTTTATCCTTTCGGGGTCGATAAATTAAACACCAGTTAGACACTGAGGTCGATGTAATCGACTCGTCTCCTTCCCACACGTTTTTGACCCTGTGCCTATAGCAGAAAGGATTATTATGGTGTTTTAGTAGTTTGTGTTTGTTGCTTTCTTTCTTTTCATATTTTATTACTGAAATTCTCATTGATTGTGTGCAACAGACGTGCACGGTAATTGTCACGTGTTACTTCAATACTGTCCATGAGCTTAACTACGTCAGTACCTTTTGTATTATATGAGTCATACCCGATAAGTTTTCTGTGTGAAAACTTATCGGGTGTGACTCATATAATACTAAGAGACATCAGTAGCTGTTCGTGCTGACACTACTTTTAAATCAATATTGTGAAAGATCCCAATCATGATCGATATTTTGAGATCCTAGTTTATGTCTTTACATTTATGTCTTTCTTTTTTCAATTTTTTTTTTTTTTTTTTTTTGTAAATTGTCCTTTCAAATGAGACGTTTACTTGTCCGAAAACTGAAGACGATACCTGGCCTGTACAGTTCTATATTTAAGAGATGAGGAATTATGTGCATTATTTACATTATTTACATTTGACGGATATTTGTCCTCATCTTGTTTGTTGTTAACACAATGTTTCGACTGATATACCCTCCAGCCTTCATCAGGTGTCTTGGGGAAATTTCGAACCATATATATATATATAGATATATATATATATATATATATATATATATATATATATATATATATATGTATATATATATATATATATATATATATATATATATATATATATATATATATATATATATATATATATATATATATATATATATATATAAATAAATATATATATATATATATATATATATATATATATATATATATATATATATATATATATATATATATATATATATATATATATATATATATGCAGCACAAAATATTGTCAGTGAACATTTTCAAAGTGTCGAAAATATTTTGACAAATTAAATTTAAATGTTGAAGTGAATCTAACGGTTTTTGTGTGTTTTTAAATGGCTTATAAATACCTTCCACGCTGCAATAAATATATATATATTTATTATATATATATATATATACAGTGATACCTCGCAATACGAGTTTAATTCGTTCCATGACCGAGCTCGTTTTACGATTTACTCGCTTCACAAATCAATTTTCTTCATTGAAATTAATTCAAGTATAATTAATCGGTTCCAGGCCCCCAAAACCACCCAAAAATCTTTTTTTATGTGTTTTAAAACAGAAAAGATGCAGATACAAGGAAAATGACAATTATAAAAACATAATAAAAGAGAATGCAAAAGAAATGCGTAAACTGGTTTTATTGATTTAATTACTTTAAAGATGGGACGATTTGTGCGCGAGGACGACGATGAAGCGGGAGGAGGAGAAGGATTGCTTGGAAGGAGAATCTCCTTTCACTAAGTCTTCAGGATGAACAATTTCTGGCGTTTTCTCTCTCATTTCGTTTAATTTAGGTTTTTTGAACACACTTTCTTCACTTTTCACACTTGCAGGTCGTTTCATTAGAAATATATCAAGAGAAGTCTTCTTTTTCCTGCCTTTCAAAATGTTACGAAAATGTGTCAGGGCAGTGTCATTAAATAAAGCAGCTGCATGACCCGTAGATATTTTTTCAGGATGATATCTTTCTACAAATTCAGAAACATACTGTCACTTTGCCAACACCGCCTTTATGTCAGTTGTAGAGATAGCCTTCTCCGCTACACTGTCCTCCTCCTGGGAACCAATCTCTTCCACCGCATCCGAATGCTGCTGCTCTTGAAGCTGCAGGAGTTCATCTGTCGTCAGCTTCTCTGAGTATTCCTCGACGAGATCTTTAATGTCCCCATCGTCAACATCGGGGCTCATGGACTTACCAAGAGACACTGCCTTCTCGACTACAGGTGTCTCAGACTCAAACTCATCGAAGTCTCTTTCGGATACGCAGTCAGGTCACAGTTATCTCCATGCAGAATTCAGGGTTCTCCTCGTTACACCCTGCAAGTCTATATCGATTTTTCAGGCAGTTAATGTTGTAGTGTTCCTTCTAAAACTCACGAAAGGTTAGATTTGTATTTTCGGTGACTTCAAAGCACCGACGAAACAAGTGTTTGGTGTACAATTTCTTAAAATTAGACATCATCAGTTGGTCCATAGGCTGCAAGACAGGGGTGGTGGTGCGTGAAAGGTACAGAACTTTTATGAATTTAAATTCGTCCAGGATATCATTTTCGAAGTTGGGGTGAACAGGAGCAATGTCGAGGAAGAGGTTGACCTTAAAAGGAAGACCGTTCTCCAGAAGGTACTTTTTCATTGCTGGTCTGAAGATAACTCGGTGAAGAATTACTTGGTGACTAAGACTTTAATGTCTGCCTCCACATGACCTGCAGCTTCTCCTTCAGGGTTTTGTGCGCTTTGAACGCTCGTGGATTTTCGGAATGGTTGACAAGGAGCGGCTTAATCTTCAAGTCTCCACTCGCATTGGCACAAAGGGCGAGAGTTGGCCTATCTTTCATAGGCTTGTGTCCTGGCATTTTCTTCTCCTCTGCAGTAATGTAGGTTCTTCTGGACATTTGTTTTTAAAAAAATGCCAGTTTCATCATAGCTGAATACCTGTTGTGCGATGTACTCTTCGGCTGCCTTCGTGTCAGAACTCGCAGCTTCGTCATACCTGACGACGCTGTGAACACCAGTCCTCTTCTTGAAATAGTCGAACCAACCGTGACTGGCCTTAAATGCGTCAGCTGATGTCTCCTCCGTCGATGATCCATGGTTCTGCTTCAGGAGATCCCCATACAGCATTCGAGTTTTCTCACAGATGATGGTCTCCATAATCGTATCCCTTGCGAGTTGCTTCTCGCTGATCCACAAAGAAAGCAATTTTTCCATCTCTTCGTAGACAGATGTGCGTTGCTTCGAAAGCCTAGAGACACCCTTTACTGTTGTACCAGTCTTGATCTCATTCTTTTTCTTCAGGGTGGTGCAGATCGTCGACGTGCTTCGGTCGTATTGACGTGCTTCGGTCGCATTGACGTGCTTCGGTCGCATTGACGTGCTTCGGTCGCATTGACGTGCTTCGGTCGCATTGACGTGCTTCGGTCGCATTGACGTGCTTCGGTCGTATTGACGTGCTTCGGTCGCATTGACGTGCTTCGGTCGCATTGACGTGCTTCGGTCGTATTGACGTGCTTCGGTCGCATTGACGTGCTTCGGTCGTATTGACGTGCTATGTCCACTACACGCACACCTCTCTCATGTTTATCAATGATTTCCTTCTTCGATTCTATCGTAATCAGCTTTTTCTTCTTCTCAGTACTGTCCTTTGCACTTACCCTAACCCTAACCCTAACACAACTAATTATTGTAAAATAATAACAAAAGACATACAAAACTAAAACAAAAAACACTGAGAAAAGCACAACAGGGATGCTGTCACAACGAGATAAAGACGTGAACTGAGCGAGCAGAGGCAAATATATATATATATATATATATATATATATATATATATATATATATATATATATATATACCGGAGTAAGCACATAACAAAACTGTCCGATGAACGGGAACGTGAAACTCAGGGTAACAGTCTTTTGTTATATTTCTGCTGCTTTTAAATAAAGTATATATATATATATATATATATATATATATATATATATAAGGGGTTTAGCCTTACGGCGTATCTTCAGACCCCAAACTCTGCTGGCCCGAGGTTACGGGGATGTAAACAAATCAATACAGGTTGTCAAGAGGTAGAGGGGGAACCATAAAGGCACACACACACACACGACAAACTTCTTTCTGTTTCTGTTTACCAAATCCATTTGTCCAAGGTGCCAAATCTGTAATCTAAGACATTTTAGCCAAGACCATCGAGTCGCTTTGCTGTTCTTTTTTTTTGTATTCTATGCATTTGCTTTCTATTGTGTTTTTTTTTCTTTCTTTCTTCCGGGCATTGTTTATATACTTATATAAAGTATTCGTCCTATTTTTTAACACGGGTTTTTGTTAGGTGGAGAATAGACTGCTATTTCTAGGCTCTATCATCGATTAATATTATTATTAGTAGTAGTAGTGGTGGTGGTGGTGGTGGTGGTGGTGGTAGTAGTAGTAGTAGTAGTAGTAGTAGTAGTAGTAGTAGTAGTAGTAGCAAGGCGGCGTGTTGGCAGAGTCGTTAGCACGCCGGGCGAAATGCTTAGTGGTATTTCGTCTGACATCACGTTCTGAGTCCAAATGCCGCCGGGATCGACTTTGCCTTTCAAATATTTCGGGGTCGATAAATTAAGTACCAGTTACGGACGGGGGTCGATGTAATCGAAATCGACTAGTCCTCCTCCCCGAAAATTTCAGGCCTTGTGCCGATAGTAGAAAGGATTATTATTATTATTATTAGTAGTAGTAGTAGTAGTAGTAGTAGTAGTAGTAGTAGTAGTAGCAGTAGTCATTGTTGATGTTGTACTTGCTGCTACTGCTGCTGCTGTTGTTGTTGTTGTTGTTACTGTCATCTCCAGATCAACCCCATAAACGGAACCATTCGACCGTTGACCATCACCCTATTTCTATACCTGCAACTATTGTGTCTGCTTCCTTCCCGTTTTAAGACGGTAGTGCGAGATTTGAGGGAGATTTAGATGCGATATCTAGCAAGTCGAGCGACCTGCGCGAACAAAGCTCCTTAATTGGCCCAACGAAAGTTAAGTGGGGGGAAGACGGTGCTGATTGCAATGATGGTGATAGCAGGGAGGTGGGTAGCAGCTGTGGAAGCAGCAGCAGCAGCAACAGCAGTAGTAGCAGTGGCAGTAGCAGCAGCAGCAGTAGTAGTAGTAGTAGTAGTGGTAGCCATGGTGATGGTAATGAATGCAAATGATGAAGATTGTTGATAGTAATCGAAATGGCGGACTTGGTAGTAATAGTGGCAGTCGTCATCTCTGTCATCGACGTGATGATGATGATAATGATGATGACAGTAATGATGATGACGATGATGATGATGATGATGGTGGTGGTAATGATGATGATGATGATGATGACAGAGATGATAGTATGTTTTTTTTTAAGTTGTTGTTAATGCTACTGGTAGTGTTGATGGCTTAGTGTTCTACCTGTAGAGTTCTTGAAAGATGATGTAATCGGTGACGCAATTTCCAAGGGGGAGATTATCAACATTTTCATATCCTTACTTTGAGCTTATCTTTCTTTCCTATTTTTTTCTTTTTTTTTTGCTGTATGTGTGTGTGTGTGTGTGTGTGTGTGTGTGTGTGTGTGTGTGTGGAGGCGCAATGGCCTAGTGGTTAGGGCATCGTACTCGCGGTCGTAGGATCGCGGATTCGATTCCCAGACCGGGCGTTGTAAGTGTCTATTGAGCGAAAATACCTAGAGCTCCAGTGGAGGTCAATGGCTTAGTGGTTAGGGCAGCGGAAACTGAAGGAAGTCCGTCGTATGTGTGTGTGTGTGTGTGTGTGTATTTGTGTGTCTGTGTTTATCCCCCTTCCCACCATCGCTTGACAACCGATGTTGGTCCCCGTAAATTAGCGGTTCGGCAAACAACAGGATAAGTCGTGGGGTCTATTAGTTCGACTGAAGGCAGTGCTCCAGCATGGTCGCAGTCAACTGACTGAAGCAAGTAAAAGAATAAAAGAGTATATATATGTAACGGTTAAACAATAATTGATAAACAATAGGATGGAACGTCAGAGTCGTCACCAATTGTAATGGTTTGTTGTTAAGGTGTTGGTCGCCAGTATGCAAGATGGAAGAAGAACAGTGATTGGAGTTGTAAAGAGACATTTATTTACCGTTACTTTGTATATATCCAAAACCACGACGATGATATGTATAACTAGTAAATGGAAAAGCATGGAAGGTAAAAAGAGTTAATTTCGGTCGGTATGTGTGTACACGTTCTCATAGTAGTATATAAAGAGAGATACGGTTATGTTGCAGAGAAAAGAAAGTGAGATAGTGAAAGTGAAAGAGTCGAGGAAAGTTGTCTCGCATAGTCGCTGACGGTAACTTTATTTTTCCCTCTGGCCGTTTGGTCTCTAGCGGCTGCTTGCTTATGAATATGACTCTAGTTGTCTGTTTAATAACTAGTTTCTTTTATTCAGCACACAGGCCATGACACAGAGGGGACAGCACAAGGACAAAACAAAAACAATTAGTGACTGGGGTTATACATTATTTAAAAATCGAATATAATGAAATCGGATAAATTTACACAGTACAGTGAAATCGAAATTACACGATGATATATTTTTCGGGTTGGTGGTCGACCCGCCGGTTTTTTCCTTTTTTTTTTTTTTTTTACTTTTTATAATACCCTTTTTTTCTTCCGTTTTTTTTTTTCCTTCTTTTCCGTTCAGACCGGCTACACTAGCGCAGTCCAATTCACTCTCAGCTTCCTTATGACATTTGTCCATCTTTTCCCAGACGTTCTTCGAGGCAGGCACCTTTTCTCCAAACTGATCTTTCTGGACAGGTGGTAGTTAAAAAAACTGACTAACCTGCGTCCAGAGATAAAGCTGCATGTTTCAATTCCTCTTCCACGCGTCATCCATACTGTCTCTTTCAATACGGCGACTACGCAGAAAAATGACGCCTCCTTTTCCTTGTTAAAGGAGGGAGACGGCACAATCTTGATGATAGACTCAGTCGATAACCGTACTGCCAAATTCTAGTATTTATAACTATGCAAAACTAGTCAGAATGATGGACATATTGTTGAGAACAATAGATTTTGTTGGAGGTCTGTGATATCTTTATTCTTCCTATTGGTGAAATAGAAGATGTTAGAAGGGTCAAGTGGCGAAGACATTATTCTGCTTGGCAAAGGCATCTGGCAAATGTAACTACTGTCATTCACAGAAAAACTATTGTGCTGTTGAACTGTTAATTGAAATTCGGGTATCGAGGATCGAATCCACGCTATGCCTGCATGATCCACTACATATATATATATATATATATGTATATATATATATATATATATATATATATATATATATATATATATATATATATATATATATATATATATATATATATATCAAAATAAGCAACAGGATATCCAGAGGTAATGCAGTATGATCGTTTCAAGCGACTCCATTTAATTGAACAATGCAACTATTACATTAATTTAAATGCAGAGCAATCCTCAGCTGCATAAATACATAGAATTAAATTAAATTAAAACAGATGGACACATTAGTATAATTTTACTTATAACCTCCAAGAAGGTAAAGAGATAGACAAAGAATATGCTGTCTTCACTTCAGCTTAGAAGCTACTGTCCGTCTGTTTTAATTTAATTTAATTCTATGTATTTATGCAGCTGAGGATTGCTCTGCATTTAAATTGATGCAACGGTTGCATTGTTCAATTAAATGGAGTCGCTTGAAACGATCGTACTGCATTACCTCTGGATATCCTTGTTGCTTATTTTGATTTTAATCACCTTACTTTGAAACTGTATGGATAATACCGTACTAAATTCTGGTGCCTCAACTTTAGTACCTAATTCATCAGAATCTAAATATATATATATGTAAGACAAGATATAAATAATTGTCATTACATATTTTTTCCTTTATTGGAGTAAATTTGACTTTCAGCTGTTTCCAGTAGTCATTACTGATAGTTCGTTACTGATAGGTTTCTCAATTAGTCTATTGATTAGCTGATCAATGGGGATATGCATAAAGAAGCTCGCTTCGCAAACAACAGGTTTCGAGTTCACTCCCTCTGCGAGGCATATTGAGCTAGTGTCTCTAACTATAGCCCCGTACTAAATGATACCTTATAAATGAATTCAGTGAACAGAAACTACGCGCGCGCGCGCACATACATACATACATACATACATACACACACATATACATGCATGCATACATACATACATACATACATACACACATACATACATACATACATACATACATACATACATACATACATACATACACACATACATACATACATACATACATACATACATACATACATACATACATACAATGTGTCTTTTAATGGTTTCGTTTTCGTCTAACATGTCTAAAGCAGGCAATTATAACATCAAGTAGTAGCAGTTGCTGTTGTTGTTCCGCCGAGGTCGACTTTGCTTTTCATCCTTTCGGGGGTGGGGGTCCATAAATTAAGTACCAGTTGCGTTTTGGAGTTGATCTAATCGACTGGGCCCCTCCCCAAAAATTTCGGACCTTGTACCTATATTAGAAAAGTTGTTGTTGTTGTTGCTGTTGCTGTTGTTGTTGTTGCTGCTGCTGCTGCTGTTGCTGTTGTTCTTGTTCTTGTTGTTTTACTCGCGCTGGTATTACTGACAGTGATGTTGGTGTCGTGAGGCTAGAACCAATCACACGGCTCGGCGTGGTGTATTGTGACAGCTGTGTGCTTATCTGTGTGTGTGCGTGTGTGCGTGTGTGTAGGGGCTGGGAACATAGTAATGTTTAAGTGAACTTACAAATGCGTTTATTACTTCTATTTTATTTACTAATATACACTACGTTTATGTATTTGCTTTGCAAAATTCCTAAAGTTATCTCCCTTACACTTACTAAGGTAATCAAGACCTACCTCCCTTTATTTCACCAACTAAGAAGCCTTGATAGGAAGGTATTCAGCAAGCTTAGGTTTGCATTTACATGGGCAGATACCTAATCAACCATAACTGATTGGTGTCCTCTAGCTATGGGGAAACAACATGGTCGAATGGTCGGCGAACAGGGGTAAATTATCCTAAGTGGAGTAAAAATGAAATTCTTTGGTGTAATGAGGAGTCGTTAGACATAAGTGAAATTATAAAAAAAAAAAGTGTTCCTTGTTACGACAGAATTGTTTCTTCTGGCATGAGGAAGCAGCCAAAAAGTTGCTGCCTTTTGCAACAACCTGTCTTTGCAATCAAGGATTTTCCATTCTAATGAACATAAAAACAAAGCAGAGTAATCGATTGGACCTTGAAGACTGTATCCAAATTGGTCTAGCATCAAATGCCCCAATTTTGATGAAACATCATTTCTCCAACATCTGAAGTGAAAAAATTTCTAGAAAAATCCTTTTGTTTCATAATGAGGATATTAATTTGTTTTATCGCATTTGTTTTTACTTCTTATATTTATAATTGTATTCTCCATATAAATAGATTCAATAAACCTTTTGAATTCAAAGAAACTATGATTTTCTTCCTTTCAAATCAAGGAGGTAACGTCCGCGTAACTAAATATATTTTGGGGTAATGCATTTAATATTCTTTCTATATCGACCCGCCTATCTTTACATTTACTCCTCCACCCGCTCAAGTTTAAACCGCTTGAGCACTATAAAGTGTATTCTATACGGAGAATACCTGATTCTCATTTATGAACTCTGTGTGTGTGTGTGTGTGTGTGTGTGTGTGTGTGCGTGTGGGGGGGGTGTCAAAGTAACGTTTGTGCCATCTCTTTTCAATAGATTTTTTACTTTTTTAAACTCGTCAATATCGAAGCTGAGTTGTTGCTGATCGATTCTCGCTTCAGACGCGACGCCGCGGCTGTTCAGTTTGAAATTTTTTATCTCGTGGTTTTTGGTTTTGCTGACTTGGGTGTCCTTGAAAGTTTTCGATAACTTTTCTTGGGAAAGTAAACCATTCCCTTCCTCCTGTTCGCACAAGAAAGAGAAGGAAACATTTCGTTGTACAGTTCGTCGCTCAGTTCGTTATACACTTTGGGCGTTACCCTCGCCATGACTGGAAGCCATTGTAAAAGGTATGATAGTTGTCATAGAGACTTTAGTCTCTCTATCACCTTTCAACAGCATTTTTAATGAAGAGACATTAGAACAATTAACAATATAATTAAAAGGTTTTTATTTATGATGATACTTGGTTATACAATTCCTGTCATTCAGCTTAGCAGCCGCTGATTAAGTTGTAGTTGGTAAATGGAAGGTGAATGTCTTCCTTGATGCCTGCCAGAGAACAGAGTAAAAGTGCTTCGTGGAGGAGCGAGGTCTTGTCATGTAGAAGGTCTGAGCTCAACTCACTGACATAATGAAAGTAACTGCTTAAGTACGAGTTTTACTACGCATGCGCAACTCGAGGGGCTTCCGGTGGTGAAGTCCCCTGCGCATGCGCAGAATAGTACTTCCTCAATGGCGGCTATAATTTCGCGCCACTACACTATCATTAAAAAACAAAAAGGATTAACTGAGCAGAAAAACTCCAGCAGAGATGAACGAGGGTATAATTCGCTCTTAGAAGTGGGGAATTTTGGGGTGCGACACCTCCCTTGTTAAGCATGTTCAATTTCGAAGGTGCACACAATCAAAATAAATTGAACCCTCTTTAGTAACAAGAAAGTAACAACACTTACGAACTCACAAAAATACATCCGTTCGGCAAAACGTTTGATTCGTTATCGGCCACTAAGGACCACATATAGAGGGACAACACAGGACAGACAAGGTGAGGTCGTACGCCGGTACGGCAACAAAGAGAAAAGATCGAATGAATTAACAAAGGTTGAGTTAAAAATTTTAAATATTACAAAATGAGAAAAACAGGATAACGGTGTTCTGTGGTTGTGGTGCTGGTGTTTGTGCTGGTTATATAGGGATGGGCATGCAGGAGGATATGTGTCTGTGGTGCAGAGGGGTGTCGTGAAGTGTTCTTTCTTTTTCTATTTTTTTTTCTGGTGGGGATCTCCTTCCAATCAGAGTTGGTAGCAGTTGAGTCCGCCTCTGAGGTGGGGGTCATCCTTTGTGTTTTGGTTGTCCCTTACTGAGTTGGCGCTGGTGAAGGTATGGTTTTGAAGTGCACTCTCCCACGTGAGCACCTCTTTAGCTTTTACTGCTGGGGCTGGACTTGCTGTAGATTTTGCTGGTTCATCCACGCTAAGTCTGGCTTTGGCCTGATCGTCCGGAGCTGAGGCGGCCTGAGTCTTAGTCTGTGCTGTTCTCGCTGGGATCTGCTATGAGAGGCCTATTACAGAGGATTCCAGTGGGCAGATGACCCTAATATATATGTCGCTTCTGTTCACATTTGTAGCATCTGAGTCTGCATCCCTCCACCATGACGCGCATCACTGGCCCATCTGGTAGTTTGATCAGGTCTGACGGCGCTTCAAGGTCCTGTTGAGATGCTTGAATAATTAGTTCTATACCCCCCCCCCCGTTTTTGTTGGTGGAGTTTGGTGACTTGAAGGATGTTTATGCTTGTTTCTAAGTCCAGCAGGACAGCCCCCACCATCCATACGGCGTCTTTTTCTAGTGGCACCTCCCCAATTTTTATTTTGCAAGTTCTTCTTCCCAAACAGGTAGGTAGAAGTACTGGTTCAGATGTTTTTAAAGACACTGTGAAGTGTTCTTTGGCTTCTTCTGAAGCGAATCTAACCTCCACAGGGCCAGATTTTTCACCTCTTGCCACATAGATGGTCCTGCTCCAAATGGATTGTAAGCATTTTTCTGTTTGTTCTTTGGCGGCGTGTTCAATTTTTTTTGTCTTGTTTTTTAAAAGAGAATGTTTTATATGTATCATGAAAATTGTTCGAAAAACAGTTGTTCGAAATAAACATCATTTGTGTACTTGATTTTTTATTTTATCATTTTTGATTAAATAAAATTTTTAAAAAATAGAATAATTAACATTTCGTATAAATGTCCTTTTGAATAATTTTCATTCATACAAGTTTCCATTCGAATAACTGCTTTTCGAACAATGTTCACATAATCGTTTTATAAGTTATTGCTTTACGCAGGGAGGGGTTAGGCTTACATTGGTACCATCTCTTTTTAGTAGGCTTTTGAATTTTTTTCTGTTCTTCTGTGATAAGATTTAACTTTTCTTTGTTGACTGTAGCCGCCGACACGAAGCCGCGACTCGCTATTCATTGTTTGCGGGTATTTCTCAAGGGAGTGACTGGTAATGGCGGCGTTAGTACTTGAGATATTTTATTTTCCTATGCAACAACAGCGTTCTCCTCCTCTCTCTATCTCTCTCTCTTTTTCTCTCTCTCTCTCTCTCTCTCTCTCTCTCTCTCTCTCTCTCTCCACAAAGGAGAAGTGAGAAAGCCTCTTCGTAACTTCCAGATGATGGGGTGGGGTGGGGAGAGGCACGATCTTCCTTCAGATTTTCTTCCATGTTATGGAAAGAAATTTGCGTGTCAAAAAAATGTTGGTTTTTCATCCGACTTGTAAGGTGGCAATTCGCCCCCAAAGAGGCGAACCTTCTAAGTTTGGTGAAACTTCAAAAGCCAAGCAGGCTCAATTTCAAAAAGGAGAAAGAATACAAAAGAATTTTACAAGTTTCAATTCAAAGAACAGAGTAATACAGAGCACAAAATAACAAGTCCGTTCGGCAAGAAATTGCCGAACCCTTATACGTCCACACATGATATGAAACTAACGAGACTTGACTATATCTAAAAGTATAAGATATTCTCTATACTTCCTTCACGATCTGTGAAGAAGGTACAGAGAGTGACTCTCTTTCTAATAGATTTATGCACCATGCAGTTAAAGAGAAGAAATTATTGAAATTAATCATTACTCATTCTATCCCATCTTAGACATTTTTTTTTTTTTTTTTTTTTTTGAAAATTATCAAATTAGACATCAGTGTGGGAGGAAATTGACTTCGAATCCAACAGATAAAATAATTTTGATGGTTAAACAATAAAAATATCCAGACAGTAACCTCAATTACAATTGGGTCAAGGTTGAGGAAAAATGTGAAAAAAAAGTATGTCTCTTGACTACATTTCAAACTCTCTCGACTTCAACACCAACAACAATGCTGACCAATTTTAACTCTCAAAGAAGATGCGACAGTACAAAATGATGATGCAGTACTTGCAATGTGATGGTTTTGAACAGTTAAAGAGAAAACGAGAAATTAGAAATTACTTATTTTGCCCCACTGGCCCATTTTGCCCAACCCCCACTACACAGCACGTACACACCTACTGTTAAGAGATGCCGAATTCGATCCCATAAGCTGGCATCTTGGTTGACTCATACCTTGTAAATAATAATGCGTAGATGAATACTGGATTGTACCAATATTTCAAATGCTGCAGCCTTGTAGGGTAGGATTCATGACAGACGAACTGTAGACAGGAACTTCGCTGCGGGGAAGTTGGTCAGCAGCAAAAGGGACTTCCGGTGAGAGAAGACGAACAAAAGAATGTCAGCAAGAGGGTTAAACGAATCTGAATGAACTAAACAGAAATAACTGACGACTTAAGCCCTGATGTACATAAAGTAATAAACCTTTGATAAATGTATTCTCGTCTCTACTAGTTTGTTTGCGTATAGCTTAATAAAGCTATACGCAACCGATGACCCCCGACGATAGAGCAACAGCTCTCGCTATCGAAACAAACATGGCAAGCACTGAGGCTACCACAATTCTGGCTGAAGAGGGCTGAACTGTGGTTCGCGCAAGCGGAAGCCCAAATCAATATAAACAACGTAAGGACCGACGAAACGAAATACTCGTATGTTGTGGCAGTACTAGATGAAGATACGGCAACGAGAGTGCTGGACATTTTAACCCAACCCCTACCAACGCACAAATACGCACGTTTACAGTATTCACAGATCATCAACACAGTCGGCAAGGGCAACCCAGTTGCCGACGCACTCTCTCGTGCTCCTACCCGCTCTCACACCTACCCAGCACCAACAAAGGCAGGCTTGGATTACGAAACTATGGCTGCAACCCAAAAGACAGACGACGAGATCAGAGCCAACCGAACTACCATCACATCACTTTCTTTGCAGGATATATACACTTTGGCTCTAACGACACAACCCTACTGTGTGACGTATCTTCTGGGAAGCCACGACTGATCGTCCCTTCAGCCTGTCGCAAGAAAGTTTTCGACGTCATTCACGGACTTTCCCATCCAGGTACTAAAGCCACACGGTGGCTGCTGTCAAGCAAATTTATCTGGCATGGTATGGCCAAGCAAATCGGAGACTGAACCAGGAACTGCATCCCCTGTCAACAAAACAAGGTCCATCAACACACCAAAGCACTCCTCGGCAACTATGAACCACCTCAGGCCCGATTCAATAATGTCAACATTGACCTTGTCGGCCCCTTACCACTTTCACAGGGTTCTCGTATCTACTGACCTTGGTAGACCGCTACACCCGCTGGCCTCTCCGCAGCACGGAAACACAAGTAGTCAGCCGAGCCTTCATCGCAAACTGGGTCGCCCGTTTCGGTGTCCCAGACAGCATCTCGTCTGCTCGGGGTCCACAATTCACCTCAAAGCTGAGTGACATGTGTGACCTTTTTGGAATCACACAACAGCCTACCACCCACAGGCCAACGGAATAGTGGAGAGATTTCACCGCCGCCTGAAGGAATCCCTAACAACCAGACTTAACGAGCCAAATTGGATCGACCAACTCTCATGAGTGATGCTGGGAATCCACACCACCCCAAAAGAAAATCTCAACACTCCCTCTGCCGAAATGGTGTACGGTGCCCCTCTTACAGTGCCAGGAGAGTTCCTTCCCAATACGAAGTGAGACCCGGATGTCAAAAGGTATCTCGCTCACCTGAGAGACAGCGTGGGCCAGTTGCTCCCTGTTTCCATGTAGACACATGGTACACCCAAATCATCCGTACCAAATGACCTCCACATGGCTAACTTTGTGTTCGTTCGACGTGACACACGACGAAAACCCCTCCAGTCACCCTACGATGGTCCATATCAAGTCATACATCCGGGAAATAAAACATTTCAACTCCTAATTGGCGAACAAGACACAGTCTCCATCGATATATTGAAACCGGCCCATCTCGATATTAACAGCCCCGTTCAGGTAGCCCAGTCACCAAATAGGGGGCGCCCTAGGCAGATCACACCAAGCCTTGATAAAGAACAGTCACCAAAGAATCGAGTTACCACACGCTTGGGCAGGACAATTAAAACACCTTCCCGTTTCCAACGACAGTCAACAGTTCTGGGGTGGGGAGCTATGTAGGGTAGGATTCATGACAGACGAACTGCAGACAGGAACTTCGCGGCGGGCTAGCTACGGGGAAGTTGGACAGCAACAAAAGGGACTTCCAGTGGGAGAAGAAGAACAAAAGAATGTCAGCAGTGAGCAGTGAGGGTTAAACGAATCTGAATGAACTAAACAGGAATAACTGGCGACTCAAACCCTGATGTACGTAAAGTAATAAACCTTTGATAAATGTATTCGCGTATCTACTAGTTTATTTGCGTGTAGCTTAATAAAGCTATAACCTTGTCTCACACACTATGTCGATCTGACACTACCTGAGAATTACGTCAAACATACACCTGTTTGTGGAATGTTCGGCCTCACACACCCTAATTCAGAAGCAGGTGATTAAGGCGTGTGGCTTAGGGGTTGGCGTGTTGCACTCACTATCGTGAGATCATGGTTTCGATTCCCAGACCAAGCTGTGTGTTGTGTTCATGAGCAAAACACATCATTTCACATTGCTCCAATCTACTCAGCGGATTGGCGTACTAGGGAAAGATATTGGTTCAGAAAAATTACCCAAACGAAGGTCTCGCGAGCTACGTTTTGTATTTAGTGATCGAAAGGATTAATAATACAATCTGTATTGTGAATCCCGACTGGTTGGGATTGATTGTTCAATCACGTCGAAGGATGAATGTAAAAGTTGATCAAACAACTGAATCCTCATCACCGAACGTCGGAGATCCGTCACGACTAAAGTGGAAACGTAATTCAGTATTCTCAAAACCGCCCTGAAATAGGCGGTACTTAAAAACGAAACCCATGGATAATTACCCCGACCTCAAATCCATGCACGAGTTCCCTTCATTTTTTTCTGATGGATTGCTTTGTAAACCCTCGAGTAAAATTCCTGGATACAGCCTTACTGTATATCTCATTCCCAAAGCTTATTTCTATGGTTGCCAATAATCCTTTATACAATAGACACAAAGCCTGGCATTTTTGGGGAAGGGGTTAGTCGATTACATCGACCCCAGCGCTCAACTGGTATTTATTTCATTGACCTCTCACCCCAGAAATATGAAAGGCAAAGTCGAACTCGGAGGAATTTGAACTCAGAACGTAAAGCTAGAAAAGATGCCGACTAAACCTTTTTGTCCGGCGTATTAACGAATCTACCAACTCACCGCCTTTGTCGTTGCGAATAATAATTTATAAAATAATCACAAGACCACTGATTTTGATTCAGAGCTTATGGTCGATTAAATGGACACCCTTGGTACATCTTTAATCAACTTCACCCACTTCACCCTCGGGATGATGAAGAGTAAAGTTGACCTCGCTAGGATTTGAACTCAGAACATAAAGGGACACAAATAAATACATTAAGATACTTAATCCACTATGCCGTTTATGATTTTTCATGTGGATCCTCTCTCTCTCTCTCTCTCTCTCTCTCTCTCTCTCTCTCTCTCTCTCTCTCTCTCTCTCTCTCTCTCTCTTACTTTTTCTCTTACCCTTGATGCACAGAGCCTATTCAATTCTAAGGTAGGTATACTGGTTCATGTGACATCGGGGCATGTCCACATACTGGTGAGTCTGTGTGACATATCTCTAAGGACCAGCCCTCCCTCCACCGGCTCCTGTAGGCCTTAGCCCTAAGTCCATCTACTATTTGATCCATAACTGGGGCTCTTGATAGTTACTACCACCCTAGATTAAAGCGAACCTGACAGTAGAAGTGAGTTAGGTGTAACTCCATATTCCTTAATCATTTATTAAAGCTGGAGTATCTTGAAATACGTACTGTTCATAACTTTGTTATTCTCATGAATAGGGCCTGAAATTTGTGAGGGCAAGGGGTTAGTCGATTAAACTGCCCCCAGTACTTGACTCATAATTGTACCGACTCTGAAATGATGAAAGGCAAAGTTACAGGGTTGTTTTTTTTAACTCAGAAAGAAATGAATTTGATCAAACTTTAGAAAACCTTTGTCCAACACTCCAACAAGTTTGTCAGTCTTTTCTTAATTGCGCACAAATATTAATAAAACGAGGTTAGAAACACTTTACAATATATTTCTTAACTACAATATATTTCTAAAGTTTAAAATTAAATTGTTATTTTGTATAGGAATTACGTAATTTTTTAAAATCTTCCCTGTACCACGAATTTAATACAAAAAAATGTATTACGGTTGAGAAAGAACTGAAAAACAATACAGATAACTATCGCTTGTCTTGTTTTATTAATCACGAATTTCGTGGTTAACAAAATTATAAGTTTTTCAAGACGCTAAACCATTAGTATAGACTTTATAAATCATTAAATTATATTCTTAAAAATCTGTAGCACCTCGCTTGAAAATGACTGCTCTTCTGTCTTTGTTTGTTTGTGTGTTTGTTTGTATGTATGTATGGTAGGGTGTGATTTGACAGAAATCTGGCTGCTATTTCTAGCAAGCAGAACGACCACGTGACTGGGATTAAAATAAAAGGAAAGAAAAAAATTGGTTATCTGCTCTTCAGTAGCTTGATTACATAGTAGTCGACAGGGGACGCTGTCAGTATCTTCTTTTTAGCGCAGTTTTAAGGACTGAAAGTCTCAACACCGATTGATATTTTGTTATAAACCTCTTCTAAGGTATGGCTTTTTGTGGTTGTTGAGCTTCATATAAATAGATGTGTGTTTCCTTTGTTTTGTCTCTTGCGCATTCAATACGTTTTTTTTTTTCATTTTTTGAAATTAATCTGTTTTGAAAGTGAAATACTATCTGATTAAAAACTAGCCATGCATATATTTACTGCCGTACGTTACAGCTGTTTCTACACTGTCCTTGTGTTTGGAATGTATGTGTATCTATTTATATACAGATATATATATATATAGAGAGAGAGAGAGGGGGAAGAAAGAAAGAAAGAAATATCTAATATAGTGGAGACAGGGGTTAAGGTGAGGTAGCTATTTTGGACTCTGAAGTCGGGTATTAGTTTTCAATATTGAATACTATTAAAACCAATCCCCGATTTAAAGACCAAGTGAATCTACACACATCGAGATACACAAGTCGACCGATATCTTAGAATATGGCGTTGTTTTGATTTTTGCTTTAATGAATCGATTCAGCTGACTTCTTATTTTCCTTTGTAATTATTTTTTTTCTTCTGGTCTTTGTTATTTTCATATAACCTGAACTAGCTACGTGTCTTTATTGTTGTCATTCTAACAGATATATATATATATAAGATATTTTTAAATGTGAAACTATACGGTTGTGAGATGGGAAAAAAAGAAAAAAAATGTATCAAAGATCCAAAGCACGTACGCAATATTGAAATATTTTAAGTGATTATATACCAATATGATATATTATTTATCAAAACTTCCCATTCCAAAGTATTAAATCGCAGGTCAGAAGACGTTAAAGTCTTCTCAACGAAATGCTTTTAGCAATCATTGAAAGAATAATAGTGAAATCATTACAGTTGGAAACCGAAACCCGATCTCCATATTCCATTGACCAATTCATCGCCACTTCCCTTGTTATAATACATTTGTGTATGTGTGTGTGCTCATCTCAGAAACGTCTTCATTTATTTCGTATAGTGCTATCTGCTGTTGATGTGACGATTTAAAAAACAGAAAACGAATTTCATGGAAACTTTTGATGTGAAAGGAACATCACTATTATATTAGATCATAGAAGAATTGAATACATTTTGGCAAACAAAAATAATTAAATGGCTAAATATTACCATTGACAGAATTGATGAGATTTCTGACTTACAGCAATTTAGTTTCGAATTTCTACATTCTGAAATTAAATCCTTCTGATTTTATGAAAATAATCGACACTTTTTTAACTGGTACTTCAGGCAATTGTACCTTTTATGTTATTAATTATTTAGTTATTTATGCTATTAATTATTTTGGCAATGTAAGATATCTTTATTTTTTTAAAAATTGCCTTACAGTGTTTAATTACGTCCCTTCCAAGTTTTAATCTCGTCTGAGACTTATTTTTTTCATCCTCCTTGGATTAGATAACATAAGTTCCAGTCTAGACTATATATATATATATATATATATATATATATATATATATACTTATCCCTCTTCCTTGAAATTTATGAATTTATAGTTTTGTACCAATGTCAGAAATCATTATTATCAACCTTCAGTCTACCAACATTTAAGATCCACAAAATTGTAGTCATATTTCATTGATGTATAGATCAAGACGAGAAACTATCATCTAAAATTTCAGATTATATATATATATATATATATATATATATGGCATTCCTATACAGTACTTGAAATGTCTTTGGTGAATGATCTTCGTTTTGCGCCATTGTAATAATTTTTGTTTGCTCATGAAACCTAATGGCAGCCTATAGGAAAGTTGACATTTACCGAATACGCGCGCTCACACACATATATAGTCCGATTAAAGCTAAGCAGGCCGAAACTTCGAAGTCACTTTCACCATCGGCTCATATTAAGGGAAACACTTCTCGAACAATCGATTATGGTAACAAAAGTTGACAAAACGTAAGGTGGAAGTGAGAGATAGTGGGGTTTCTATTCGGCTACTAACTGTACGTGTGGGCAGTAAAGTATGGCTTGAATTAATAGCGGTACAGAATAAACATTCTTCTCGCAAGTATTCGAACCAAAAACAATCATATTTCATTTCCACCCTCAAATAACTCATTGTGTGGTCGGGGCAAACATAGGTGTGTGCTATAATCTTTTTCTGGAGTAAAGTAGGGAAAAAAATCGCCATCCACCCACCCCACCCTCGTTTGATTGCAGTTTCGATTCCTAATTAATCAACTCCACCTTTTATCTATTGTTTGTACCTTCTCCGTCCCAGGTAAAGTCTGTGACTTTGCATCTCGTTTTCTGTGAGAAGTCTTTACTTAGGATGTTATTGAAATTATTTTACTTTCGTATTTTAATATTCCGTTAAGCTTCACTGGTCAGCTGGGGGGTTTTTTATGAACTTTTTTTTACTTATTTGTTAGACTTGAAGTTTGTGTAGTACCTGCCATTTTTTTTTTTTACCTGTCTAATACATAAAGATTACTGTTTAACAGTTTATCAACTCTCTCTCTCTTTCTCTCATACTCTATCTATAATCGAGAGTTTCATGTAAGAAACTCCAATTATCTCTATGTGCCACCATCATCATGTCATCGTTAAATGTGTGTGAGCGTATATATCATTGGATGGTCAGTTTGCCATCGAACGGTAGTTATTGACAAAATGGCCCTCTTTCGATACAACACCATCTGTTTCGACATACGATTTCACATCAACAACCTTGCAAAATAGATACAAAAACTGTGTGTCTGTGTGTTCCCTTGAGCGCCATTTTAGGTAATACTGAATTCCCTGCTCTTAGCGGAAGGGAAAGTACATGCCCGTCTGTCTTTGAACAAGTGTGTAGAGAATTGTCTGTGGTTAGTTTTTGATGTATTTATATTTCTTCTGCGACTGCTGAATCTCTTCGTTTTCTTAAACCTTTCGTAACAAGATCATTTCCAGATTTAGCATTAGTCAATTCCACAGTTAAGAGATCAAAACGGAATGTTGTCGTAACTAATAAAATAAATACCACGAGATACTGGTTCGAATTTGCTTCGGTCGGCTACGCTTGTACCTTCTAGGTACCTAAATCAGACTATGTTTTTTATTAGAGTTTATACTAAGCCAAATTTACATTTGTATAGTGTATGTTTAGCCCTAGGTCAGTCCTGATTGAGCAGACCGATGAGCGAAAGTGGTCTGGAAGTTGGGGGAATACGTTATCTAATGTACCTTTTCCTTTTTTTAACACCATCGTGGGGGGAATATGTGGGTCATTTTTAACTGTTGTTTCTAGCTGACGGATCGACTACATTGAGGTTCCCTTGTTGCCTCGCATATAGTTTATATGTTAACCAGCATACCTAAGAAACCATTGGTACTAGTTAGTTTTGCTTCTCCCAATTTGGCACTAGGTGAGTTTCCTTTTATTAAAACTGCGCTTCCTTGCTCATAAAAATAATTTAAATCATAGCTATTATTTGGTTTTATTTAACTTCCCTCCCTCCCTCTCTACCCTACCTGTATTACAAACCCTACAAAAGCTGGTAATTATTTGAATTGTGAAATAATGGAAGTAAGTGACATTATATAGATCTTGGCTATTCTCATTGGAGCTCTTCTGTTAGTGTCACAGAAATTCATGTTATTACTATTAATTATAATTTTGTTTTTGCGAGATAGAATTAAAGAAAACAATTCGTGCTAGAAATTATACAGGTTGCAACACGTACCTCTAACGTGTGTCGTCATACTTTTTGTTAGTTTATACACTACTCCACGTCTGACAGGACACGCTACATGTATAGTTTGTTTAATGTTTATCATATGTGTATACACACACTCACACACAGGAATCTCGTGCCTTTGTCATTCTAGCGTGTGAGTGAAGTATTTTCTTTGTCGACAGTAGATATTGGGTGGGATATTTATTTTCTATCTGATCAACATAATTGTTACTTGAACTAGTTTGACGTTTTATTGTGTCTAGGGAGATAGAACACACGAATTCACACAAAGAATCTTGCAAACCAGGTACAGAAACGAAGTAGTTTGAAGTTTCTGAGGAAGAAATAATCAGTTATAGTGATCATTGAGTACTTGACTACTGGTACTTTATATTCAGTTATTCCCAACCAAAACTCATGACCCCCACCCCTTGGAATCTTTAATTTTTCTGTGGGGTCCCCTAGACACTTTAATGAGAAAGAAAAAAAAAGTATTTCAGTTTTGTAAGCAATGGTTAATCACAGAAACAAATCACTTTTGTAAAAATTATAACCATTTGACAAAAATTGTTTTAAATTAGTTTTATTATCAGGGAATATATTTCTATGAATATTATTTAAGAATTGATAATTTGTAATGAAAACAATCTCTGATCAAAAATTTATAATATACATTTTTTTTTAATAATTTTTTTCAAAAGTGACCTGTTTTCTACTATTTAACCTAATAAACTCCATAATAATATCAGTCTATTAATCACACATTTATGCTCTATAACTTTATCAAAAGCTACATTATTTTGTGATTTCAATAAAACAGCTATTTATAATCATACATTATGTGTGCGTGTGTGTAAAACAGGCATAAAAATTTTCTGACATACAGAAAATTTAATAACTTCTAAAGAACAAAAATTGCTCTATGAGCACAAATGCAAAATCCTTTAGCAAAATAAATAAATATTCATCATCATCTTCGTCGTCGTCGTTTAACGTCTGTGCAAGTTTTATAGTTCCAGGATCCTGTGGTTGTTAGAGAGACAAAGATCATCTCCACTTATATTTTCTAATTGCTTGCAAACTATTGACAGTAGGAAAGACACTCAGCTAAAACCTAACTCACCTGAGTAAGAAGTAAGTGGGGAAGGGCAATGAAATATAATTTTACTCACCTGTTCAAGCAATGAAATATAATTTTACTCACCTGTTCATCATCATCATCATCATCATCGTTTAACGTCCGCTTTCCATGCTAGCATGGGTTGGACGATTTGACTGAGGACTGGTGAAACCGGATGGCAACACCAGGCTCCAGTCTGATTTGGCAGAGTTTCTACAGCTGGATGCCCTTCCTAACGCCAACCACTCAGAGAGTGTAGTGGGTGCTTTTACGTGTCACCCGCACGAAAACGGCCACGCTCGAAATGGTGTCTTTTATGTGCCACCCGCACAAGCCAGTCCAGGGGCACTGGCAACGATCTCGCTCGAAAATCCTACAGGAGCCAGTCAGGCGGTACTGGCAACGGCCACGCTCAAAATGGTGCATCTCATGTGCCACCCGCACAAGAACCAGTCCAGGGGCACTGGCAACGATCTTACTTGGCTTGCCGGGTCTTCTCACGCACAGCCCATTTCCAAAGGTCTCGGTCCGTAGTCATCGCCTCGGTGAGGCCCAATGTACGAAGGTCTTGCCTCACCACCTCAGCCCAGGTCTTCCTGGGCCTACCTCTTCCACGGGTTCCCTCAACTGTTAGGGTGTGGCACTTTTTCACGCAGCTATCCTCCTCCATTCTCACCACATGTCCATACCAGCGCAATCGTCTCTCTTGCACGCCACAACTGATGCTTCTAATGTTCAGCTTTTCTCTCAAGATACTTACACTCTGACGGGTATTCACATTGACATTACACATCCAACGGAGCATACTGGCTTCATTCCTTGCGAGCTTACGTATGTCCTCAGCAGTTACAGCCCATGTTTCACTGCCATGTAGCATGGTTGTTCGTACGCATGCGTCATACAGTCTGCCTTTTACTCTGAGTGAGAGTCCCTTTGTCGCCAGCAGGGGTAAGAGCTCTCTAAACTTTGCCCAGGCTATTCTTATTCTAGCAGCTACACTTTCAGCGCACCCACCCCCACTACTAACTTGGTCGCCCAGATAGCGGAAGCTATCGACTACCTCTAGTTTTTCACCCTGGAATGAGATAGAAGTTGTTTCCTGTTTGTTTGCAGTCTTTATTGCACCTGAACATCTGCCACAAACAAAAACTAACTTGCTAGTTAACCTGCCTTTGATGTTGCTGCACCTCTTATGTGTCCATAGCTTGCACCGGGTACATCTTATAGAGTTACTACCTACTCCTTTTCTACATACTGAGCAGGGCCATCTACCTGAAGGGGTTTGTGTTTTATCTACCTTCCTACTTATTAGGATTTTGGTTTTAGCTAGGTTGACTCTAAGGCCCTTCAATTCTAGACCTTGCTTCCACACCTGAAACTTCTCCTCTAGTTCTGATAGTGACTCCGCAATTAGGGCAAGGTCATCAGCATAGAGGAGCTCCCAGGGGCAACCTGTCTTGAACTCCTCTGTGATTGCCTGGAGGACTATGGTAAATAATAGGGGGCTGAGGACGGAACCTTGGTGGACCCCTACCTCTACCCGGAATTCATTGCTGTACTCATTTCCAACCCTCACCTTACTGGCCGCATCTCTGTACATGGCTCGCACAGCTCTCACTAGCCATTCTTCTATCCCAAGTTTCCTCATTGACCACCAGATAAGCAATGAAATATAATTTTACTCACCTGTTCAAGCAATAATAGTTTTATAACAGTTTCACTATTTCTACCTAAGTTATTGAGTCCATAATTAAACTTGAGTTACATTATTCTGCAACTCAGTAAGGCTTTCTTGTAGTCAGGCATCATCAGCTGCATTTGTCCTGTGTGAATCTACCTTGGAATGTTCTTTACCAGATCATCTTTAAACCTAGGTTCCATATCATTGTGCAGTTTCTTCGTCTTCAATGTGCACTAAGATATCATTGTCTTACAGCTCCTAATAAAGGTAGGTTTTCAAGGAAGGCACTTGTAACCTCTTTGCAAATTAAAGGGGGGGGGGGTCTGTAGCTGTTTGTTCAGCAAATTTAGCTCCTCGAATATATATGAAAGGTAGGATATGTCACATTTGGTTGCTAGGATTTCTTCTCTCTCTAAACTGCTTACCATTCAGAAACATTACAGTATTGTCCCAAAGTTCAATGAAGCCATGCAGGTTATTACCTTAGAGATTGCCACCATTGTATGAACTTCAAAAGCAGTAACATATTTAATTCATACAAGGCATTCCAAAGCCAACTTGTTGTTTATTCACTAGTAATAAATTTTCAAACATTTTTGTTTTTCTTTATGTCATAGCAGTACTTAAGATATAGAAAACGCTTGTATGTATGCTTTGTGTGTGAATTTTAAAGATAGTTATGTGGCCCCACTGAACTTTGCTATGGACCCAGGTTGAAAAAAGCTGCTTTATATTGTAGAAGACAAAGATGAGGTCAGCATCACTTCTGCAGTCAGTAAAATTAACTGCTTCCTCACTCACACTGGGTTGGAGTGTGTCTTAGAAATCAATATTTCAAATATTGAACATTTGTTGTGCCATTAAAGTTGTTAATATGATAGTGGCTAGAACATACCCTTGTCATTTGTCCATGCATTAGCTTTTTCTTACAGTCTTTATACTTCAGTGACCTCTATTCCTTGGAACATGTACCTCCATCACTCATGCTCCCTCCACCTCTTGTTACTCTTGGTGCATCCAAGTCTTTCGACCCCACTATTTTCATTATACTCAGTCCTTTCTTCCCAGAATATCAGTTTTCTGGAATCTTCTTCCTGGTCATGTCTTTCCTACAGTTGTTGACCTGCAGTATTTTAAATGAAGTATTAACATCAAGCTAACTGGTCTCAGGGGAACTTGCAGGAATCAGGAGCATTTCCATTTCCTCCACCAAACAAGTAAAAAGAGAAAAAAATCTAATAACTTGATCAGTACCACCAAGCAGCATATCCATAGTCATATAATCAGCCATTTTCTTGGGGCACATGTGAGCTGAGAAAACGGTTTAGTACCTAAGATATCTGAATATGTACAGGAGAAATATTATATACTGATATGTTCTTATGAAGTGAATGTATGACACACATTGAGTAAAAAAAGGATTTTCTCATAATGGGAGATCTTTATGACAAGAGAAGTGTAGTTAGGCCTCACAAAAGATAATTTGGAGTTGGTAGGAATGGTGATGTGATCTATTACAGATGTGGAAACATTTGTTAAAATGATGGACATTATTATCCCTGTGTAAATTAAATAATAAAGAACAGTTTTAACAGGTGACTGAGGTGATAGTATCCCAGCATACAAGCTAAAGAGTCAGCAAGTTGTAACATGTTATCCATGCTACTGCATTTAGTCCATGGTTTACATGGACTGCATTTAGTCTATGGATTTACTTTCCTCCATAAAGTAAAAATACCTAACATGGAAAAAAATAAAAAGCAGCTGAACTCAAAACCCTTCCTGAAGCTTGAAGTATGCAATGGAGCACTTGTTTCTTTACATCTTTGTTGAGTAGCCCCATAAAGACAAAATGTTTAGTGGTCTCTTAACAACCCAAAGCTTACAAGTTAAAAGTAAAGCTTATTAGGGTACCAGTAAAAGTATTAGTTAATGGTGGTGTTCTGTGGTGGTAGGTCAGCTCATTAAGTAGTTATGCAGGTAGTTAGTGAAATATAAACATGACCCACATATCTGTTCCATATATACTATATCTTTATATGGTTGAGTATATCTATGGCAGACAGATGGTCAGCAGCCAATAAATGTGACTCACAGATCTATTGTGTCAGATTTACCATTCTTCTGATTAGCAGAAAACCATACTGTACATTTTGACCTGCAGTTGTGAATTGTATTGAATGTGTAACAGTGTGAACACGCACTCTTTATGTCTGTTGGTATTATTCAACTCTAGGTTGATCCTGGTTAAGTAGACCTATAATCAAAGGCATTCCAACCATAGATATCTCAGCTTTTTAGGAGTATATCTAAGGTTATTATCTGCTGTGTCTTTTCCTCCTTCAGTCAGACGTGATAGATTTTGGTGGTGGCTACAGTGGAGGCAGGTAAAGTGAACTCAGACCTTTTTTTGCACCAACATTGGTGGTGTGGTGTACACCCCTGCACCATCTTCAGTGGTTGATACTGCAGTTATTACTGTCTTTTGTTTATCTGGGCTGGATGTAAGCAATAGTGTTTCAAAGATGTTGTTCTAGAGTAGGGCTTCTCAACCGTTTTTTATCTATGGACATCTTTGATTACTATTTTATTCTGGTGGACCCCATAACCATTCGAGGTTTAAAAGCTAGTTTTATAGAAACTTCTTTCAGAATTCCTAATTTGTTTTTCACACATTAACTTGTGTAGGTTGAACTATGTAAAATGTTAAAGAAAGAAACCTAGCTATTTCTTGCAATACATATATCTGAAGTAAAAATTTCTTCAGGGGCCCTTAATATATTGTTGTGGATCCTTAATTTACTATTTTGTTACATGGACCTTGGTTGAGAACCACTGTTCTAGAGTGTTTTAAAATAATTTTGTAAGTTAAAATTTTGACAAACGATTTGTGCATGTTCATGCATTCCACAATTGTTCAGAAAAATAGCTTTACCAAATCTTAGTCCATATCTGAAACTTACTTATGTGGCATCATCCTACTAAACTGTTTGATAATGTATGTGTGTGTGTATAATATATATATGTGTATATATATATATATATATATATATATATTATAAAAGTATACAGTCTTTTCTTTTTACCATTTCATATTTGCTTTCCTTATTTTAACCTTTGCCAGCCCAAAGCATTTTCATAAGTTTGTCTTAAATATCTATGCGTTTTCATACTTTAAGTTTGCCTTTGTTTCATACATTCTGAATGATATGAAGTTTTCCTTTCAAAAGTTCTAAGTTATTCTGGTGGTTGAAAAGAAATGGGAATGTGCATCATATATAATGCATGGATGCCATGGAATTATGTCCTGTACATCATTAAATTTTGATTTTTTTTTTTTTTTTTTTTTTTTTTTTTTTACAATGTTAATATCCATTCGTATTTTAGGTTTTACAAGTCTAATACATATATATATGTGTGTGTGTGTGTGTGTGTTTACATATTTCATGTTGTTTGCACCATTGGTGGCGTCCTGTACTCATATATGCATGTATATATATTATTTAATTGAATGCGATGCATCCATTTCCAAGTGTATATATATATATATATATATATATATATATATATATATCCACACACACACATACATTCTGTTTAATTATTTTTATTCCTAGATGCCTAACATCAAATTGCAAAGTTCTGATGGTGAAACGTTTGAAGTTGATGTGGAGATTGCTAAACAATCTGTCACAATAAAAACTATGTTAGAAGGTAAATGTAACTTATTTTCTAATCTCAATTTTTTGGAAAAATGTCTAAAATATGTAATTAACCTTTTAGTATTTCTTTCCTAATGCTGCTGCTGGCACATATATTGGTTATGTTCTTATGAAAGTCATAAATTGAGAAAATCCATGATTTACTATGCAATTTGGAGGCTTTCCTGTAAACAAAGTATATCTTGCCAAGAAGGTCTTGTATAGCCAGTTAAACTAAGTTTATGGCAGCTATATATGCGTGATCTCAATTGCCAAATGGAGAAGTTAAGATATGCTTCCTCACACAAATTTGTTGAAAGGAATAGTTGTTTAACCCTTTAGCATTTAAGCTTGTCATATCCAGTCCAAATATTTTGCTTTCAGTTCAAACTGGCCAGATCTGACATCTCTAATCTACCCTACAATGTGATTCTAAAATTAAACAATCACATCAATGAAACCTCAAAGCAGTGAAATAATGCATGATTAATATAAAACGATGTGAATAAATAAGCATTACATTTGATGATGTTAATGGATTAACTCGGTATCATTATCTGTCTGACACTGACTAATCCAGATGGAGACAAGCAACAAGTATGTGGAATTGAACTCTGAACTCTGAACATTAATTGTTTTTTTAACTTTTCCTATATTCGGACTCATCCTCAGGTTTATTGAACGAGTTTCAGCAGTTGGTTTGTATTTGGCTTTCCAGAATGGAATCTGGCTTGTTCTTTGATGAGAGGCCATTCAAAAATGGGTGGGGTCCTGTTTAGAAGTAATCATTCAAAAAGCTTGTAAGAGGGACAGATAAGAGAAAGGCATCAAAAGCTTTTTGCTTGTGATACAGCTTGTTTCATACATGGTTTCGAAACAATGATTAGCTCGGCATTACTTCAACACCTCTGGTATTTTATGTCTAAGGAGGAGCAACTATATTTGGCTCCAGTTGAGAATTTTTTAGCTGTGTGAAAACCTATTGCTTTTCCTTTATTTAGATTATCAATAATTGTTTCAAGTTCTTTGTGGTAAAATTCTTGTTAAAATGCCGTTACAATCAGAATGATTGTCCTTCAGATAGATATTTTCTGTTTTGTTATTTAGTCCTTTATCATTTGTAAATTGAATATTTTGGTTTGTATTTCTGTGACCTTCACCTATCTTTTGTATGAGGTACCTTGATCATGTCATAAAGAAATCTGCTTCACAACCTCTTGGTTCTAGGCTCAATCCCACTTGTTGGCACGTTACGTAAATATTTATATTTTTATACACTCAAGGCATACCTTTGTAAGTCTAGGTGTGTAGTCATTTGCACAAACCTGGGGTTAAATTTTTTTCCTGTTTGGTAACCCAACTGCATAAATTGAGAATTAAAACATGGGATAGAATACCTCACACCATTTGTTTCAGTTCTCTGTGTTTTGAGTTCACATTCCACCAAAGTCAACTTCGTCTTTCATCCTTTGTAGGTCAATAAAAAAGTGTACCAATCCAGTACAATGAATTGGCAGAACTGTAGGACCATTGAACCAAATGTTTCTGTCCTCCACCACCTTTCATAATAATCATGATAATTTCTAACTAAGGCCACACCTTTGCTGGTGGGGTATGAATAATCAGTATTAGATTGACTGCTGTAGTTGATTGGTATTGAATTTCAATACCTCCAGAAGGAATGAAAGCAATATCAACCTCACCTGGATTAGGAGTCCAAGCATAAAGGTGTGTGTGACTATATTCTGCAAAGTAATTTATTATCATTTATTTTGCCATCAACCACTCGTCTGTTACCTTAATCTTAATAGTAATTCTAATTTTGACATCATAAGGACAGCAATTTTAGCAGCAGGGGATTAGTGGATTACATCAACTGCACTACTTGACTTGTACATCTGAAATAATGAAAGGCAAAGTTAACCTCAGCAAGATTTGAACTCGGAATGTAAAGAACCAGAAGAAATAGCACTAAGCATTTTGTCCAATGCGCTAATAATTCCACCATCTCTCCACCTTAATAATCTTTAATATTTTACCTGTTGCAGTCATTAGATTGCGGCCGTGCTAGGACACCACCTTGAAGTATTTTCACTTGAATGAATCTACTCCTGTACTTTTTTTTTTTTAAGCTTGTTACAACTTTTTCTGTTGGTCTCTTTTGTCAAACTGCTAAGTTACAGGGACATATACACACCAGCACCAGTTGTCAAGCAGTGGTAGGGGACAAAGACACACACATGTAGATATATATAGTCTTTTTTTTTTCAGTTTTTTGTCTACCAAAAGTTACAAGGCTTTGGTCAGCCTGAGTTTGTAGCAGAAGACACTTACCCAAGGTGCCACATGGTGGGACTGAACCCAGGACCATGTGGTTGTGAAGCACATTTCTTGACTAATCATAAAGGCCTTGTAATTTAGAGGAAAGTTAAATAAGAATGTTTGCTTTCTTTGTGACATTACTAGAGTAAGTGAAAATGCTTGGCTCCAATTGGTGATAGGAACTTGAAATCTGGAAGCTACTAAAGGGTTTAACTGGGTATATTGATTTGCATAAACAATGGTCCTTTGTCATCTCACCTGAAAGGTTCAGCATCCTGAAGAACAACCTCAGGATGCAGAACCTTTCAGGCGAGATAATAAAGGACCAACATGCCTGGCACCTTCTTCTCAAGAAGACCCATACTCTGTAGCAGAAGCGTTGAGACTGGTCCCTCTGGTGGTGAAAAGCACCTGTGGCAGAACCACGTGAAAGTGTCTGTGCAGTGCCATGTAAAAAAAAAGTGTGCTGGGCGCTTTTACGTGGTTCTGCCACAAGTGCTTGAATTTAGGAAGGGCATCTAACCATAGAAACCATACTAAATCAGACTGGAGTCTTGTGCAGCTTGCCAACATTGGATAGCAGACATTAAATGATGATGATGCATTCTTAGCAGTTACTTCAATTTCAGAAATTACTGACATCTTCATAAAGTTTGCCGAGATTTTGAGCTGGTAAGGCAGCTGTAAATTAAGATTGTTCATGAATAATGGCAGTGACTTACAACAGTTCAGTGCATTCAATTAATTTACACATGAAGTGCTGGTTTATGATATATTGGTTTACTGTGTAGTATATCATAGCTTTCTCAGAAGATTCTAAAATGCACAACAGCTAAAATGTATTTGCTGTACAGGTGACCTGTGAAACTATTTAGTCTGCAGAGCAGAGGAATTTCATACATTTATCCAGACCAAAATAGAGGTTCCTGACATCATTTCCTTATGTATGCTCCTATAGAGCAAGGTGGTTGTATTCTTTTTAATATTTTTGTGACAAGAGGGATTTTTTCTCTTCATTAGACCAGTGAAGGAAGAAGTTGATTAAATTTTTGTCAAAAAAGATTTTATATGATCTTTTCTAATCAATTATCATATTTATTGAGATCAAGTCATACCTTTCAATGGTTTTGGCTATTGAACACTTGTGCATATTTTCAAGAAAAGGTGATGGATGAAGAAAGCAAAAAAACTTATTTCAAAGAATAGATACAGAGGTCATTTTGTTACTATATGATCTCCAGTTCTATCACATTGCACAGCACTTTGGACAAATGTCTTGTACTGTAACATTGAACCAGCTAATGTTATCTGATAGATGAAAATTCTATGGAAACCTATTGTGTGTGAATGTTTTCATATCTTGTTTTCCATGGAAAGCAGTAAGGAAGGACAACCAACTGTAATATGTATTTATCCAAATTGTATTAACTGTAATATGTATTCATCGAAATTGTATTAACATGGGGAAATGGACCTTAGATGCATGAGGTTTGACTTCAACGTGTGATATGTTTTCTCCTGTGACAGCTCCAATTTTATCCAAGAATATATTATATTTTACCAGATCTCGGCGTTGATGATGAAGATGAAGAAGCTGTCCCTCTGCCCAATGTAAATGCTGCCATCCTGAAAAAGGTGATTCAGTGGTGTACGTATCACCGGGATGATCCTCCACCTCCTGAGGATGATGAAAATAAAGAAAAAAGGACAGATGACATTTGTTCCTGGGATACAGAGTTTTTGAAGGTAGACCAGGGAACTCTGTTTGAATTGATTTTGGTGAGTTTTGTCTATTTTGTCTATATACCCTCTACAGTAAAAAGAAAACAAAAATTGACTTATTAAAGAATGATTTGTCTAAATGTGGAAAGTATATTCTGTGCTGTTTTACATGTATGCACAGAATTTATGGCTTGTATTTATCACTGTTGGAAAACCTTACAATTTTTGCATTATTTTGGGATGTTATACAAGAGCCTAGGTTGTGATAGCATCTAATTTCAAATTACTGAGTTCACAAAACCCTCCACTAACATATTGTTCTTCTTTAAGATCTCACAAAAATGAAAAATAGGAAGCTGAGACAGGCCCTATAACAAGATCCAGTAGCCTTGCAAAAACCATTCTTCAAGGGTCTGTGGAGAGGTAGATTTTAAAGAAAATGATAGACAAACAACAAGGCACAGAAGGGTGAATCATTGGCTGTGACCACAGCCGGTGGAGAAAATTGGTGTACAATGTGTCACAATGGTGACTCTACAACTTCATCAGAAGTTTAGGGTTCAAGGCAATATTGCTAAATTTACATCAGAGACTCACTCCCATTTTGATATAGCATATTCAGTACTGATAATATTGGAAGTCTTCGTACATTGTTCGGGTGGGGAGACTCTCTTTGGTCATTAGCATATTGTTTTCAGTCGTGTTTGTTTGTCCATGGACAAGATATCTCAAGAACCGCTGGATGGATTCTGATGAAACTTTTAAGGATGTTTGGCCTCATGACTGGCACGAACTGATTAGATTTTGGGATTGATCCGGTACTGGACAAGGATTCTGGATTATTTGTTTTACTTACTTTACATGAAGTATGACGATCTTATGGACTTTCAAGTCTTTCTCTGATTATCTCCCTTGTAAGCACGCTCATGGTTTCCACATAAATTTTGGCGGTGTTGCTGTTTCCAAAGTTTGATTTTTGTTTCTCTATTATTAATTTTACTCGCGTCTCTATCTTACTAGAAACTGATGGATTAAAAAATCAAACTAACATAGACAAATGACAGCAAAAATATTCAGAAATCAAATAACACTAACATATTTAGAAACAATAATAAATTTAATTTATCCTCAACAATTTTTAGCTTTAGCAACTTTGAATATGTCGCTCCTGTTTAAAACTTCTTACCTATTTGACAATTGCATTTCTAGCTCTGCCTTGAAGGAAGCTTTACTTCTTCGACTCACATTTTTGTGCACAACAATGTTGTTAAACCTCCGTTAACAGCACCGTATGCCGGTCCTTTCCATTTTCTTTCATACACAGATAAATTTTTCACTATAGACCCTAATGGTCATAAAGACATTATATCAGTGGATAGACTAAAAAAGGCCTTCATAGAGAAAACTATCCCTATTCCCACTGCAGACACACACATTACAAACACAGCCTGCACACCCACCAACATATTCCATGACTACCATTGGGATTGATCAGATAACAAACAAGGATTTTGGATTATTTTGATGTTTCTTTTTTTACTTAATTTTTGAGAGCAGTTGGGCTCATTTTTGGTATTCTCGTTTGTATCAGCAGTCGAGTTTATTTCAGATATTCTCATTTTAAAAATCATCTCCAGCTAATCATTGAGAGGATGTTGGTGTTGCTTTGGTGGAGGTTTGCACTCTCTGAGTACTCTTGTTATTATTACTATACAAATTCCAATTCTTTCATCTCTAATTTCTTAAACTTTTCTGGCATTTTGCTCGCCATCTTGTGTTTTAGCATTTTATCTGTCTGCTGTTACTTAAATATACTAGCTAATTTTCCCAGTTCTGGACTCTCAAAAGCTTATTCCTGTTACAATTCGTCTATTTCTAGCTAATAACATCATGTAACCTTTTGTTCAGTCTTTCACAAAAGAAAAGACATCACTTGAGAACTTTTCCTCATGTATTTTCAAATTTTTGGTGCCTCTTCTCATTCTAACTCTTTAGACTCATCATCATCGTTTAATGTCCACTCTCCATGCTGGCATGAGTTGCATGATTTGACATGGAGTTGTCCTGACTCCAACTGTCTGTTGTAGCATGATTTCAATGGCTGAATGACCTTCTTAATGACTACCACTTAGCAGTGTGTGCTGGGTGCTTTTTACGTGCCACCAGCACAGGTGCATTGTTTTCCATAATGTAAGAGGCATTTGTTTGCACTTTGCATGCAAGTGCTGCTTGCTTTCCATTTTTCCTCCCACTCCAGTGTTTTACATGACATTTAGTATTTCACTGTAAAGTTACTTGGATATAACAACTCTGTAGTTATTATACAAGGACATTTCCTGGCCTTGTACTTAAGAAGTTTACTTTACAATCATGAAGTCATAGGTTCAATCCCGCAGTGTAGCCTTTTAAAACAATGTACTTTATCAATGCCTTAAGTTGATCCAAGCCCTCTGACTGAAATTGAAACAGGGGAGACTCTGGGAACCCATCAGATGGGTTTAACTGTAATTCACATATACAGCATAGACATGGCTGTGTTGTTAAGAAGCTTGCTTCCCTATCATGTGGTCTCGCATTCAGTCCTGCTACATGACACCTGGGGCAAGTGTCCTCTACTATAGTCCTATGCTAACCAAAGCCCTGTTAGTAGATATGGTAGATAAAAACTAACAAAGCCCATCGTGAGTGTATGTATATACATATATATGCATATACAGGGGTTGAACAAAATAATGGAAACCCCCTAAAATTTCAAACAAATTTATTTTAATATGGGGGTAGGACTGCTTTGGCAGTAATTACAGCTTGAATTCTACAAGGTATGAACTCATACAAAGTTTGAATTGTTTCGAAAGGAATTTTTGTCCATTCTTGTTTTCCTAAAATGCACCATAAATGTTCAATAATATTGAGATCTGGGGACTGTGGTGGCCAGATAAGATGTTATTCCAAAAATTCCTATCGTACCTACAGATATTCCATTTGAATTTTTTAAGATGCTTCGGTTTCCAGTTAAACTAAGTTTTGGTATTTCAATTAACAAATCTCAGGGTTAATCCCTCAAGGTTGTTGACTGTGGGAAAAGCATGTAGTGCAGAGATTAAGTCTACCTTGCTTGCTCTCGACTTGGAAGCAACAACAATTTATTCATTTCGACACCAATAAAAAATTACGCAATGAATATTGTTTATCCTGGGGTGCTTCAGCATTGACAGATTTTCAGTTTGAAGGTCTATTATCATTACAATTTCGATATTTTTTAATAAAACATAAATGTTTTGAAATAATTATGAGAACAGCAGTAACCCTGGCAACGTTGGGTCATTCAGCTAATGTGTGTGTGTGTGTATATATGTATATATAATGCGTTTACATTCCTTTGTCTTGACACTGTGTGATAGTTGTAAATGGGTAGCACTGTCATGGAGGCAGTGACATGTCCAATATTCTGCAAAAACATGTCTAGCCATGTGGAAATATTACCTTGCTTGAAGGGTTGGCAAAAGGAAGAGCATCTGACCATAGAAAACTTGCCTCAACAAATCCCATCTGAACCATGTGATCATGGAAAATGATGACACAGTCTTGTCACACTGAGGACTACATTAATACTACATGTTTGTAGACTAGTGAGACACTTTTAATGCAATGAGCAGATAGCTTGGTTGAAGCAAAAAACTGAATACTCTGTCAAAACCAACAAAGATCCATTTACTTACTGTCACTAGTTACACCAAATATTAAAATATTGATTAGTATCTGGTTGTGATGGTAGGGAATTGACATGCTACGGTTCAGACATGGTTTTTATCACACCTACTTCTGCACTGACAACTTATGAACTGGTTCAGTTTGACATGCCTAATATTCACATTGGAGTTCTTTCATGGGTGTGTTTTTGCATGTATGTATTAAATAATACTTGCCGTTTGCTCTGTAATTTCTATAATTTAATCACTGTTTGTTCATATTATTACAGGCTGCTAATTACTTGGATATCAAGGGACTTCTTGATGTTACCTGTAAAACAGTGGCTAATATGATCAAAGGCAAAGCTCCTGATGAGATACGCAAAACATTCAACATTAAAAACGATTTCACCCCTGCAGAAGAGGAACAGGTAACAATAGTTTTATCATTTAACACTTTTCTGTCTTGTCTTTTTCTATAATACAATAACTGATGGGTTTGTGTATCACTAAGACACTGGTTTCAAACTTTGCTCTCAGATATTTCAGTGTGTTGGCTGTTTGTAAACTCGGTACAGTGCCATAATAAAGCCTGCTGAGAAAGTAAATATTGTGGTAGTCACCTCACTATAACTACATGATTGTTTCTAATTTAGGGAGAAGGTTAACAATCTTTGAGGAGAGAGATTTATCATTTACATCAACCTCAATACTTGTACTTTATTTTGTCAAGCCCATTGAGCTGGAATGCAAAGCTGATCTCCAAATATAAAGAGCTGAATCAGAGTGCTCTAATGATTCTACCAATCTGCCAACTTATCGCAACATAATAAATGCATCAGCAACTTAACAGAGCGTTATTGTCACCTCCATCATAAAATCTTGCTCGCTTGCACACACACAGCATCAAAATGCTAATATTATTAGCTACATTTCTGCAACACAGCACTTGAAGTATATTCACTAGTAAACCCAATATTTGTCAGACATGACATCTTAGTTGTTTGTACCGAAGTCAAAATATATTTACATATTTTTTTTTTATATGCAAATGAGTCTTCATTTTTTTTTCTTTTTTTTTTTTTTATTATAGGTGCGGAAGGAAAATGAATGGTGTGAAGAAAAATAAGTGAAGAAAAAACCTGAATAATAGTTTTAATTTAAATTTTCCATACACATTCACACCCTTTGGTTTTATTTTATTTTTTAATTTATGGACATATCATATGTGTTTTCCTTGTCTTTTGAAACAAAAACAAATTTCTCTCAAGAACTTTTGTTTCTTTTCCTGCCCCAAGTACTTTCCCCTTATAACTTTTTTTTTTCTTGACTGTCAATTTCTAGTCCCATCTTGGCTATTAGAAATTTAATCTAGTCTTGTACAATAAACTATAGGGTAATTTAAGCTTCTATTCATGATGTAAAAAACAAAAAGGAAGAAACCAACCTTTAGGAATCTCTTAGGTTAATGCCAAGTCTTATTTTATTGTTTGTATCAAAAGACAAGATTTCTGTGCAAAAAAAATCAAAAAAAAAAGGAATTAAGAAAAAAAAAAACTCCCTCAAGACTAAAAGTTTGTTAGTCACTAACTTATGCCGTCGTTTTGTTTTTGTTTTTTTTCCCCCCACTTTTAATTTTCTTTCTTATTACTTAGTCAAATAAGGAACGGCAGTACATTTTACCTTTAGTTTTCAGGGCCTTAGACTGAAAGGAAAATGTTACTCTCATACTACATGCTACAGTTAGGGCTTTGCTTAAGGCACTCAATATCCAGGGTGGTACTAAATCAAGCTTGCTACTTGAGAACAAAGATAGCCCATTCAACAAGCTTCTACATATTTTTCTAACAACCGAATTCAATTCACAAAATTTTTTGTCAAACCAAGGCAATAATTAGAAGGCTCTTTACACAGCGACCCACACATTGGGATTTGGTCTGAAATCATAGTTGCAAAGTAAACTTCTTAACCACACAGCTGTACCTCCTCTCTTCACTGCTGTTTCATTATTCTTTGTTTTCTTGTTAGTGTTATTTATTTGATGATAGTTTTTTCTTTATGGACCTACATGATTATGATCCTTTTGGCATTAGCAGGACACCAGTTTGCTATCCCTCACCAGCACTAAAAAATAAGTGGTTTGGTGGAAGAGTGCTATGTTTGTTTCTTTCTTTCTTTTCAGGTGGGAAGGTAGTGCCCATGTCCCTCTACTGGGCTTCCAAGGCTTCTGGGAGGCCAGAAGATATCCTCCATTCATTTACAAGAAGTCAGGCCAAAGTGCTTTTAAGCAAATGGACTCCACTAAAGGCATTCATGTTAAACCACACAATGGATTAAGTTTATCACCCAAGTAAGCCATGCCTGGATTTGATCTTGGAGCATAGTCAGAACGGATGCCTCAAAACATTGATATTCTAATGTCTCCTGCCTAATTGCCACCTGTATGACATTGTTTGATTTAATTGTGGCCTCCCTAGCAAATACAGTCTGATGCCTCCAGTTCATGCCAATACCAAATCTCTGGCTTTTGCTGGTATACAATATCGGCACTAGCACAGTGGAAATGATGGAGGCCAAGAATAATAAACAAATGAGCAACTGGCTTAGTAACCCACTTAGCCTCGGTGATGTGACTGACTACTTTCCTTAAAGTTCATTGTGGAAGGGTACAAGTCTAGAAAAGCAAGGCTCTTGTGTATGCCTGAAGATTCAGAGGTTCAAGGTTGGTTAAGAACTGGTAGAGAATGGAAGGGCTCAGGAGGTGGTGGATGTAGCAAGGTAGAACCTCAAGTTCAGAGAAATGAGGTACACACAGATCACTAGTCAGGGACTTGACTCAGTGGCAAATGAACAATGTGGGAGAATGCACTTCAAAGAAATCTCAGCTGGAATTATATAGGACATAGTTCCTTTTAGTCTATTTCATCTTCAGATCTGTCTATGACCTGTCCTCAAATACAAACCTAGTAAAGGGGAAAAAAATTGGATAACCTTGCATTCCTACTCAACCAAGGCAAACAAACAGAGAAACATCCTGATTTTGTGCAAAGTAGCTCTAGCCCAATGGAGGTACACCTGGAGGCGCAATCATTTGGATTGCTTTGTCAATATATAATGCTTATCCATTCATACTGTTTTGGATTCATTGTGTATTATCTTGTAGTTTTTAGAGATTTCAATGATGTGATTGTTTAATTTTAGAATGACCTTGTTGGATAGGTATGAGAGGCTGAACTCGGATGGTTTGAACAAAAAGAAGATAGAATAATTTGGGCCAGATATGGCCTATTAAAATGCTAAGGGGTGTAAGAGATCTTGCATGCAATTTGTATTGAGAAGGAAAATGACACCACCAGTTCTACAGAGTTAGAGGCAAAAGAGTGTAGCCAGGAAACCACCTTGCCAATTGAATCTTGGAAGCAGGTTCTACTGGATGAAGCGGATAAGAGTTCAGAGCAAACCTAGAATGAGATTTCATCCAGTAATCATCAACTTTTGTGAAGTGTTTGGCATTAGTAAGGACATCCAGCGATAGAAATTGAACCAAAAATGAAAAATACAAACAAGTTTGGTCTGCAAATCCAGTTTTAAGAGCAGTAACACCAAATAAGATCAGACTCAATACTGTGAGGGCCTTTCTAACTCATACCAGCATAAGACAGTGGATGTAAAATGATGATGGCAAACTATATGGTATATGTTTAATGTGATGCTACATGGACATTAAATGTAAAGAAAAATGTCATCTTTGTATTTCACAAGGCTCATACTGAACTCATTGATTAAATACCCCAATCAATGTTTGAGCATGTCACTCTAACTGCAAAATTTTAAAATCGTGTTAAAAAACAAATATGCTTTATGACAAATTCTATTCTCTTGACATATTTTCAGCAAATTGCTTATTCATAACTCCTATATTTGAAGATTTAATTAGCAGAAAAAGTAAAACATAAATGAGCTTTATTGAAAAACATCAGCAAATGCATTTAAGACAAACTAATGCACTGTCAAGCACATTTACCACCAGATGATACATGGTAGATGGTACACATAGTCATAGCAGGAAGAGAAGTGGGGAGTCAGTTTTAGATGAAGGAACACACTATATCATAATACAGATCTGCACAGAAGCCTATATGTGGTCAATAGCAATCAAATCACCAGTAACTAACACCCTGCCGAGACACATTGGTCAGTGTTGGCAAAGGTGCTGTTGCCTATAAATAGTCGTGGACGGAGTATCTTTACCAACAGGTTTCCTCGATCAGAGCTACACCGAACTAGCAGCAATGTTAATGACAATATTCAGTTTCATAATCAGAATTTATTTTCTATTCAGTAATATTTCTAATACTTTAATATTATATGGGTATATAAAGGGTTCTTAATGCATCTCTGAAGAACGGAATTACTAATAATAAGATGATCTTTACATCACTTTGTGTTTGTAGTAATATCCGCGAAACGATCGTAAGATATTTTATTCTTTAAACTTTAGGTTTCTTTATATTTTAGAATTTATAATATTCATGATTATTTACACATAAATTTTTATACGCATATATATTTAAACATATATTTATCTATTTTTAGATTTTTATATGTATTAATATTTATATTCCGTATATTTATGTTTTAAACTTTTAAATTTATTATGCTACCATGTTATGTTGGATGTATATCTTTCAAAATTCATAATATTAAATATTGATTTCCTGAATATATTATTAATGAGTTTATTAATTTATTAATAATATAAAAACACATATATGCACATATTTATTATAAAAGTAAAGTGTTTTGTCATCAGATTTAATATCTTGCAATTTAGATCTAATATTACTTTTATTACCCTTTTCCACTACTTTTCTGGTAGCATTTTCAGTTTGATTTAGATCTAGTCATCATCATCATCAGTATGTAAAACAATTGGACAAATTTTATAGTAGTTACTCAACTTTAATTGACAAAATGATTTTATAATTGTTTGGTAACATGCATAACTGTATTTTTCAACATACAAACCAACATAGTGTATTGTGTAAACATGTAGTGTAAGCATTCAAACCGTGTAAACATTTAAATAACTTTCCAGAGTTTGCTGCATTTCACATGGAATTTTTTACCCTCCAAAGTTGTCTTGATACATAACTCAACCTACCTTCTTTGGATGGAAATTTTGGTCAGAAAAATTCAACTTGTAAACCAGAAAACACAGTAAACAAAAGATACCCTAATATTGTAACAAAGATGAATATGTTCAGATGTGACAAGATGAGGATGAAAAATCAAGCATTTACAATTGTTCTATATTGGAGACACTGAGAAGAAGAATAAAAATAACCCTTGCTGACACAGACCACAAATTAGTCAACTCAAATTCTCATGATTGTTCATTTAATTGCTGCTATTTTTCTCATGGAGTAGGTCTATGTAAGCACCAGCAATCAAATCAGACTTTTGGATATTGAATTTTTTCATGAAGTCTTCTGCAATTTTAACACCTTCCAATTTCTCCTGATCTTCTTTCATCATAACCTTGAGAAGGAAAAAGAAATTAGAAAAAGTTTTAAATTGCAAAGGGGTTCAAAATAGAGGTTTATGCAGTTATGGAAGTGTTGCACTCTTGAAATTCTTGCTATAACAGAAACATTAGCAAGCCAGGCAAAATGCTTAGCAATATTTGAGCTGTCTTTACATTCTAAGTTCAAATTCCGCTGTGGTCAACTTTGCCTTTCATCCTTTTGGGGTCAATAAATTAAGTACCAGTTGCATATTGGGGTCGGTGTAATCGACTGTCCCCCTCTCCCAAAATTCCAAACCTTGTACCAAGAGTAGAAAAGACTGTAAAACATATTCCCAATCACTTCCATGCATATTTTGAGTTATGGCAATATTTTCATTATGCTTCTCTAATGGAGGGAATGCCTGTACAAGACAATAGTAGAGCTGGTGTATATTCAGAAAATGATGTTAATATTACTGCAATGAAAATGAAGTGACTGGAATGGTAAAGGACAGGACAAATTTTTTAATGTATTCAGTTTCATCTTTCAACCTTTCTGTAATGTATGCTTCTAAAGAGGTGACTTTAACTTTGATCCTTCCAGCATTAATAAAGTAAATAACTCTGGTAACAAAGGGTCTCTCGCTCAGAGTGAAAGGTAGACTGTTTGATGAATGTGTGTGAACAGCCATGCTACACAGCAGTGAAACATGGGCCATGGCTGCTGAGGATATGCATAAGCTAGTATGATCTGCTGCATGTGTAATGTCAGTGTGCATACAGAGAGTAAGTGCCCTGAGAGAAAAGTTGGACATAAGAAACATCAGATGTGGTGTGCAAGAGTGACAACTGCACTAGTACGGTCATGTGTTGCATATGGATGAGGACAGCTGTGTGGAAAAGTATCACACACTAAAAGAAGATGGAAGCTATGGAAGAAGTAGACTCAGGAAGACCTGGGATGAGGTGGTGAAACACAACCTTCGAACGTTGGGCTTCACAGAGGAAATGACAAGCAACCAAGACCTTTGAAGATATGCTGTGCTTGAGAAGTCCCAGCAAACCAAGTGACACCATAACCATGGCCTATGCCAGTGTTGCTTAACTATAACATTTAAGAGTACCCTTCAATCATTGGGCAATAAACTGTGCTTGAGAAGACCTGTTGAGTCAAGTAAAATCATTGACACAGCCAATCCCAGTACCACCTGACTGCACCCATGCCAGTGGCACATCAAAAACACCATTTGAGCGTGGTCATTACCAGTGCCACCTGACTGGCTCCCATGCCAGGTGCACGCAAAAGGCACCACTCGAGTGTGGTTGATGCCAGCACCACCTAACTTGGCCTCCTGCCAGTGGCATGTAATAAGCACCCACTACACTCTCGGAGTGGTTGGTGTTAGGAAGGGCATCCAGCTGTAGAAACCTTGCCAGATCAGATTGGAGCCTGGTGCAGCCTTCTGGCTTGCCAGTCCTCAGTCAAATCGTCCAACCCATGCCACCATGGAAAGCAGACGTTAAACAATGATGATGATGGTTTATTGGGGGTAGATTCAATTGACTGTACTCTTCTGCAAATTTGAAACTCTATGCCAATGTGAGATGTCACAATTGCTACAGCCACAGCATTGGGTATGAAGAACATATGGATGACATGATGCATAATGCTGTTGGTGCAACTACTTCTACTGATGAGGAGGAGGTTACTGCTAATTGTTGAACATATCAGTGCTTTGCCAGCACTTTTATATTGCTGTTTTTCTCTCAGAAAAATTGGATTTTCATTTTCATTCTTGTTTTTAAAACAGTTTCTTTTCACTTAACCCATTCATTTTTTATTGTCGAGTCTGAAGGAAAAGGCATTGCCTGTGACCTTTACCAGCCCTCTGAGACAATTGGAATTGATATTATTAATGTCATGTTTATACTGTTGCAGGTTGACACCTGCAAGGAAGGCATGAGCAGAGAAGATTCCAGAGGGATGATGTCCTGGGAAGAAAGACTGCAGTTCATGGTTAATGCAAATCTGTGGGAGTTGAATGTGTCAAAAGTGACGAGAGATGGGAAGATGAATAAGTTGAGGGTGGCTGGTTGGTGAAGGTATGAGACTAGCCAAATCCCAAGAAGGGAGGCCTTTATAGTGCTGATTGAGAAAAGATAGCACATCTGTGGACCAGTGTCTGAGAGTGTTTGAATACCAATTAGTCAAGTGGATCTTCTCCAGAATGTCTCTGACTAGCAGCAGTGCCATTCCAGATGTTGGAGCAGTACTCCATTGTGTGCTTCACTGAGAGAAACAAAACTTCTATTTCACCAAGCTACCTTGTAAAAATGATCAGGTTTTCAAATTCTTTCTTACCAATCAAAACGGTCATCATCATCATCATCGGATAAGTTGACTTGCTCAGACCAATGCAACTCTTTCATGCCAGGCACCCTGATTGAGTGATGGGGCTTGGACATCTGGCTTGGGTTTTAGTCACATTGCTCTTTCACAAGCTGAAATATCTCATCTACACACAACATGACTACAGATGATACCAGTAGTTTGTTAACAGAACTGGTTGATCCTGGACATTGACAGTTTATTGTCTGTTCATCCACTCAGGATTTATTGATATTAGCCATTAATTTAATAACATTCATTTGCTGAAAGAGGTGCATCTCATGAGTTCAATGACTTGGCTGGTTACATGCTATTTAAAACTTAGCTGTGACCCTGACAGGTGTTACTACTCCAGGTCAGAACAGATCTGGAAACAATAATGGCTACAAGGTGGTTTCACACACCTCAAAACCCCTGGAAATCCTGATTCATGGCACCACTACCAGATGCAGCTTAAAGTTACATCCTAGGTATCAAAATAGTAACATCATAAAATGCTTACAGCAATAAAAATACTAACCTCTAGTTCCATAAAATTTCCTAATCCTTCGACATCATCAATGTGGATCCGAGTTTGACCAGCAATATATAACTCACGCCGTTTCTTCACAATTCCTTTGACACCCAGTGCACGACTCAGAACAATCTACAATGACAAAAATTGGATGAGGCAAAATGGATGATGTACAGATTTTAAGAAAAGATGCAAGCATGGCTACTGCCCAACCACATGGTTTGAGGTTCAGTCTCACTGCATGGCACCGTGGGCAAGTGTCTTCTACTATAGCCTTGGGCCAACTAAAGCCTTGTGAATAGATTTGGTAGACAGAAACTGAAAAAATGCCATTGTATATATGTATGAAGGCGGGGTTCCTCACTTCTACTTGACAACCAGTGCTGGTGTATTTATGTCCCTGTAACTTACCAGTTCAGCAAAAGAGACTGATAGAATAAGTACCAAGCTTTATAATTAAGTACTAATGGCGCTACATTTGACTAAAAATTCTTCAAGGTGGTGCCCCAGCATGGCCACATTCTAATGACTGAAACAAGTAAAAGGAGATGGTAAAAAGTAAATGTCAGTAAAATAATTAGCAACTAATCAAGCATAAAATATTTAAATATTAGATGATATCATGGAAAATGGGTAGCTTACTGAATAGAAACACTAAGATTTTCCCTAGTCCTTTTAACATAAACAGCAGAATAGCCAAACACACACACGCATATACATGATAAGCTTCTTCTTCAGTTTCTCCCTGTAAAATCCATTCATGTGGCTTTGTACAGATTGAGGCTTTAGTAGAAGACACCCAAGATGCTATATAGGAAGCTGCTTCTTCTGCTCCATGCTCTTGCTTGATGAAGCTGGGATCATCCCAGGTTAGTGGGCCCAGAGACACCATTATGCATAGAGCCGACCAGGTCTACCAGTGCTCTCCTTTGCTAGCAGTCCTGTGCCAGCCCCTCTTGAGTTTGACCTTGTTGTGACCAATGTCACATTCGTATAAGTACCAGTTAAACACTGAGAATGATATAGACTTACCCTATCACCCAAAATTACTGGCCTTGTGCCAAGGTTTGAAATCAATATTTAGCCAAGGGAAGGGCTACCTTTGCCTTCATGCTGATACAGGAGTTACTTTTCAGAATACAAAGAGTTAGAACAAATTCAGCAAACCATTTCACCTAATACTCTAATAGTTATGCCAATCCACTCTCCTAGATTGGACTTTTCTTATCAACCTGGACAAAAAAGGACAAAAACAAAGCTGATCTTAGTAGGATTTGAACTCAGAGCACTGAGAGTTATAAAATACTTAAAATATTCTATGGTAGGGCACTGCCCAAGGATTTATGACAAACAAACTGTAGACAGGAACTTCACTGTGCCCTAGCTAGGGAGCTGGTCTGTGGCGAAATCGACTTCCAGTTAAGCAGGCTTTCTATTCTAGGAGTTGGCTAGCAGCTGTTGCCCTCATGTATTTAACTGAATAAACCTTTCATTAACACAATCTGGGTCTCCGTTAATTTTTTTGTGTATAGCTTAACTAAAGCTATAACTGGTGACACCACAGAAGAACAACAGCTTTCGCTTCGCACATCAAAGTGAACAGAAAATAAAAGAAACATGGCAAGCAATCACACAACAGTACTGAAGCTACCACAATTCTGGCTGAGGAGGGATGAGCTAGGGTCCACGCAAGTGGAAGCACAATTCAACGTACACAAAATAACTTCAGGCCTAACTAAATATTCGTACACAGCAGCAGCACTGGAAGAAGACATGGCAACGAGGGTGCTGGACATTTTAATCCAACCCACAGCAACACACAAATACACCACACTGAAAGTCAGGCTGGTGGATACATTCTGGCAGAGCGAATGGGAAGCAGCAGCCAAGATACTGCAGGAGGATTTAAGTGATTCCAATCTTTTGGAATTGATAGACAAGATGTTGGCATTAGTTCCCCCTGGTGAGTCACCCTCCTTTTTGTTTAGGGAAGTATTCCTCCGCAAGTTACCACCTCAGGTCCAGGCCCTCATAACTCAAACTGAGATCAAGGACCTGTGGCAGTTAGCAAAAGCACCCGACAAACATTTTTTTATCCAGTGGTGTTATGGTCAATGCCATAGGGTTGGCCTTGAGACATGGTAGAGTTAAGCAAGATGACCTGTGCTTCTACCACCCAAAGTTCGGAAAAAGGCTACAAAGTGCAATCAACCATGTAGCTTCAGGATCCTTTGGCCATCAGCCTAGGGAAACTCAAGGGCTGGCCGCCATTGAATGACCTGGTGGCTAGCAGACACAATCAACTGCTCTTCTATGTCTGCGAACGGAACTCTGGATGTAGGTTCCTAATCGACACAGGAGCAGAAGTCAGTGTGATCCCAGCATCAGCAAGGGACCTCCATTACAGAAAGTGGGGCCAACCTTTAATGGCTACCGATGACTCCACAATCGATGCGTACGCTGCATCCTTTCTCTCAACATTAGCTCACAAAAATACACATGGGCATTCACCATCGCCGATATCCATCAGCCTATTATCGGGGTGGACTTTCATCGAGCACACACACTACTGGTTGATTTGCAGGGGAGACAACTCATCAACAGCAACACGTATGCTCTCATGTCTCTGGTAACATCTGCAGATGCCACCACCACATAGCAACCTTCTCTCAGACCGAGAATAAATTCTTGAATCTCCTTGCGAGCCTCCCCAATTTCACTACTCCGACATTCTCCAAACCTACATCCCACCACAAGATGACACACCACATCCCCACCACTACCCCCCCAGTGCTCAGCCGCGCACATTATCTATCACCAGACAAATTTGCTATTGCAAAGGCTAAGTTTGACAATATGGAGGCGTCGAGCATAGTTCACCAATCAAGGAATCCCTGGTCGTCAACATGTGGCACCGAAACCCAACAGAGGTTTTCGCCCTTGCAGAGATTATTGTCATCTCAGCGCAGATACAACATCCAACCACAACCCCATTCCACACATAAAGAACTTCTCAGTCCAGTTAGCCAAGTGCTCGTTTTTCTCAAAGGTTAACCTCATCTGAGGTTACCACCAAATATCAGTCCTAGATGACGATCAGCCAAAAACCGCTGTGATCGCTCTTTTCGGGCTGTATGAATTCCTATGTACACCCTTTGGCCTGGAAAGTCTCAGTCACGTCGACATTGACCTTGTCGGCCCCCTACCGACCTTCATAAACCACTACACTCATTGGCTTGATTCTATCCCTCTCTGCAACACAGAAACACAAGAAGTCAGCTGAGCCTCCATCACAAACTGGGTTGCCTATTTCGGTGTCTCAGCATCTTATCTAATCAGGGTCCACAATTCATCTCAAAGCTGTGGAATGACATGTGTGACCTTTTGGTATCACAATGAAGCACACAACAGCCTACCATCCACAGGCGATCGGGTTAGTGGAGAGATTTCACCACCGCATTAAGGAATCCCTCACAACCAGACTTAACGGGCCCAATTGGATTGATCAACTTCCATAGGTGATGCTGGGAATCCGCACCACCCCAAAATCTCGACACTTCTTCCACAGAAATTATGTATAGTTCCCTTCTTACAGTGCCAGGAAAGTTCCTTCCGAACACGAAGTCAGGCCCGGATATCAAAAGATACCTCGCGCAACTGATAGACAGTGTGGGCCAGTTGCGTCCTTTTCTCATGTCAACACATAGTACATCCAGATCATCCATACCAAACGACCTCCGCATGGCTAATTTCGTGTTTGTTTGACATGACACACGACGAAAACCCCTTCAGTCACCCTACGATGGCCCATATGAAGACATATGTCTGGGAGACAAATCACTGTAACTCCTAATTAGCGGACAAGACAGTTTCCATCGATAGTTTGAAACCGGCCCATCTCAATATCAACAGCCCCATCCAAGTAGCTCAACCACCAAACAGAGGTTGTCCCATGCAAATTACACCAATCTTTGGCAAGGACCAGTCACCAAAGAGCCAAGTAACCACACACACAGGCAGAGCAGTTAAAACACCTTCACGGTTCAAATGACAATCAACAGTTCTGGTGAGGAGTTATATGTAGGGCACTGCCCAAGAATTTATGACAGACGAACTGCAGACAGGAACTTCGCTGCAGGCTAGCTATGAAGCTGTTCCACGGCGAAGTTGACTTCTGGTTAAGCAGGTTTTCTATTCTAGCAGGAGTTGACTAGTGACTGTTGCCCTCATGTAGTTAACTTAATAACTCTTTCGTTAACACAATCTACGTCTCTATTAATGTTTTTGTGTATAGCTTAACTAAAGCTATACTATCCACCATTCTAATGATTCTGCCAATTCATCACCTTAAGTTCACACATGGCAAGTGCATTTTAGGCTTACTTGAGAATATGTTATGGCCGTTCTCCTGTTTGATTAAACAATTTATCCTATAATCTAATTTCAGTTTAGCTATCACAGACGATAACAGTGTGAAGATGCTTAATGCCATGCATACTTCCACACTTTCATAGACTGAGGTAACTAAACTGTCTTATTCAGAATAATAAATAAAGAAAACGAGTCTACACTTTAAAAATAAAAACACACTACTAAACCTAAATTTCGTGGATTACTACTTCTTTCCAGAGAGGGTGATATACATAATCAGGTTTTATTGCTAGTTCTCCCTGCTTAAGGTTTCCAAGGGACGCAAAATTAACTTAAAAATCAACTTACGTCCCTTGAATATGAGGCCACTAACGTACTGACCTCAGTGCATAAAGACGGAATGTAAACAAGTTTGCTTTAAGATCTGATCACAGTATATTTCATTACAGCTAAAAGTATTAGAGTTTAGAAGGTAAAAATTGCTTCATTTTAATCTCATAACTGAGGTATGAAACAATAAAGTGTCGATACCAAACACTAAAGGCCTTTTACACGGAAGAAATGAACAAGAAAGATATTAATAATAAGAGAAAAGAAATCAAAAGAATTATGGATAATGAAAGAGACTATGGATAAATTCTTAATTTGGTATAATGAGGTATTTCAGATTCAGTGCTGGGGTTGTTTTACATACAAACAATTATTTGTCGAGCAAATGAGTATTCCGAATGCTAGCTTGTCATTACTGATAGATATAAGTAATGATACAAAAGCAAAACAAAAAAAGAAAAAAACTTTTCCGACTGAGTTACTGGATCAGATTTTTTGAAACTTTTCTACAAGATGTAGTTTTGCATACTAATTACAAAAACTACGTTCCTATTTCGAGAAAAACAATAAAAATCTTGAAACGAGATAGAATTTTAGGAATTTTTTACTATTATTATACGCCTACCACAAAAGCTGTATTATAGTTAGCTTCCACCAAAGAAAAATACTTTCAGATCATGAATCCATTTAAATTTTGTCGTTAATTATTTAGGGTTTTTAAAAACGTGATTTTATTACTTTTCTGTTGAAAATAATGCTTCCATTCATTTATACAAAGCGTAATGATAGACGGGACGTGTTAAATACATAACTGGTCACAATATTTGCAGACAGAAGATAGTGAAAGGATTCTAGTATGTGACTGTTGCATATTAATCAGCCCCAGAAGGCAAACACATTGACAAGTTTTGAACTCAACATATAGAGTGATAGAACTAAATACAGAAAGACGCTGTCTCCTAAAACCAACAGTCACATCTCACTTCAATATATCCTACGATCATAAAAAGAGGAAGGACCCCTTGGATAATATAGTCGTGGATATACAAAACAAAACGAGCTGGTCAAAGCTGAAATGTTTTTGACCATAGATCACTGATCAAGACTGATCTGGGGATAAAAAAATTCTCACATACCTTTAAAACAGTCAAATCCCAATATTATTATTGGTATTTATTGCAAAACAAACTCTCGTGAGATTTGAACTCACATAAAGTAACATTACTAAACAGTCCTTTCTAATATAAGCATGGGGTCTGAAATTTTGGGAGAGGGCCTAATCAATTATATCAACCCCAGAGCTCAACTGGTAATTATTTTATCTACTACGAAAGGATAAGTCGACTTGACCTCAGCAGAATTTGAACTCAGTACACAAACATGGACAAAATGCTATCCAATGTGTTAATGATTCTGCCAGCTCACCACCTTAAACATTACTAAATAATGTAAGGCATTTTGTTTGATTCCTCTACTAATTGCACTATTCACTGTCTATAATGTTTTCCAAATTTGGTACAGGAAATAATAGTTTTAATCGACCCCAGTACTTGAATGGTACTTATTTAAATTATTCAAAAGGATTCAGTGTAATTTGAATGTATAAACATAAAGTGCTTTACAAATTTTACCATACATTATCTATAGTAAGACATTTTAGTGGAAGCAGCAGTTGTTTAAAACAACCCCAATATTTGATTGATGCCAATGGAAATGACCCAGAAGGATGAAAGTTAAAGTTGACCTGACTGAAATTTGAACTCAGAACATATAAGGATAAATGTTTATACCACAAAGCATTTTGTTTGTTGTCATATCAGCTCTAGGTCCTGAATTAGAAAAGTCATTAGAGTATGAGATAAAATGCCTTGGTGTATTTGTTCTGACTCTGTATGTTCTGAGTTCAAATCCTGCCAAGGACAACTTTACCTTTAATCTGTTCAGGTTCAATAAAAAGTACAACTGGAAGAAGTATCAAATAGGTGAACCAGATACTTTGTGGGATTTCTTCCACTTCTTTGTGATTTAAGTTTCAATCCCACCATGGTCTACTTTGGCAATAGACTTCAGCTGTCACCCACTTTAGCACCACCACCTGACACCTTTGATGTTTTTTGTGGAGTTTATTCAATAGTAAGCATTTGTATCTGGTCTACTGTTTGAAGATAACTTCTTACCTCCCAACTTCCAGTCTCAGAACCCCTATCAAAGAGTTCAAAGACACTGTCTTCCCTCTTGACTAAAAACTAAAAGCAAAATTCTGTTATGTACTGTCTCACCATCAATACTAATATGATTTCTAATATAGGCACAAGGCAACAAATTTGGAAGAAAATGTATAGTTGATTACATGGCTGGTACTTTATCAATCCACCCCTCAGGAGAATGAAAGACAAAACTAAGCCTAGTAGGATTTGAACTCAGGAAGTGGAGAAACAAAATAAAATACCACAAGGTATTTTTCCAAAGCTCTATAGTAGAGATTTGCAACCTATTTTGTTTTTTTATCTATAGCACATTGAACAAGTTAAGGAACCCTACAAGTTTTCAAAAGTTTTATTCTCTGTCAAGAAAAAGATGATGAGCAAGCAGAATCATTAGAGCTGTGTTTGTTCTGGCTCCTTAAATTCCAAGTTCAAAATGCGCCAAGGTTAGGTTTGCCTTTTATTCTTTTGAAGTCAATAAAATAAAGTACTAGTCAAGTACGGGAGTTAATAGTGTCAACTAAAGCTACTCACTTCAAAATTACCTATTTTCTGCTTAAACTAGAAACACATAGAAATCATTATTATTGAATATAAAAAAATCATAGAGGGGAGCCTACTACTAAGACCAATCAAGGAACCCTGTGCTGGCTAAAATTTCTATAGAAAATTTGTAGAGATGACCTTAATACGTGATTTAAGTGCACTGCTAACACAGTAGTACACGGTATTGATTTATAAAAACGTTTAATATACTGTTGTCCTGCAATTTCAAGGCATATCCTTAGAGTTGTTCCATTCACCCTCACCATATCTGTCACAGTCATTGGAGGAGAGCTTTCCCTATCCACCCTCTCTTTCTTTCCCAAATAGAACTTGAAAATTTGATAAAGGCTTCACTGAACAGAAATTTGCCTTCAATCTGTTCAGCCTCATCCACTGTACAACCTCTTTTGCCATAGCCAACAGAAAGAGGAACAACACCAGCCCTGCATTAATGTAGGAAATTTGAGAGGCAACCTTCATGATGGACTTGGCCGATAACCAATGTTTCTAATTCAGGCACTACACAATAATTTTGAGGAAAGAGATAAGTTGATATCATCACCCCCAGTATTTGACTACTACTCAGTTTTGTTGATTTCAAGTACAATGGCGGGTGAAGCTAGTACTTCACTGGTACATTATTTTATCGACCCTGAACAGATGAAAAGCAAAGTTGACTTCAGCAGGATTTGAACCCAGAATGTAAAAAGCCAGAATATATATCCTGATGCATTTTACCAAACTTTCTAACTATTCTGTCAATCCACTGGGCATTGAGTATCTTCCACAATAAGCTAACATTCAGGTACCAAAGCTTATAATTTGCAGAAAGAGACCTTGTAAGACCTCTAACAAGGTTGATGTCTACTCTCACAGAATCAACCTGAGCAAGTAAGTCCAAGAGCTCTGAGAAGTGAAATAGTAATAATAATAATAATAATAATAATAATAATAATAATCCTTTCTACTATAGGTACAAGGCCTGAAATTTTGGGGTGGGGGAAAGTCAATTAAATGAATCCCCAGTACTCGACAGGTACTTATTTTATCAACTTTGAAGGGATGAAAGACAAAGTCAACTTCGGCAGAATTTGAATTCAGAATGTAAAGATGAATGAAATGCCTCTATGCATTTTGTCCAACATGCAAACAATCCTGTCAGCTACCTGCTTTAATAATAATAATAATAATAATAATATTTTTTAGTTCATATAAAGGACTGAAGTAACTCAGCAGAAATATAATAGATAGATAGAAGAGTTCTTTACTTTTGTATATGATTCGTATACAAAAGTAAAGAACTCTTCTATCTATCTAATAATAATAATAATAATAATAACAACAATAACAACAACAATGACATCAATGATAATAACAACAACAATAATAAATTTACCTGTAGAGACATGGGATCCTCAATAACACTAATATCAAAATTACTTTCTTTGGCATTTTCTGTATCTTTTCTTTCATAAAATATCAATTTTGATTTGTTACCCTACAATAAAAAGCAAAATGTTATAAATCTCAATAATACTAAAACTCAAGAGATGTTTGTGTGGACCTGAAATATCTCAGAAATAGCAAATTTTATCTTAATTTTTTTTTGCATATTTATATTTAAAACTTACCTTCAGCAGTACAGTATAAACTTTTGTGATATTTGGACCTCTATTTAAAAAATTAAACACAATTTTTGTTTTTTATTTCTTGACAAAAAAAAACATGGCTTCCGTGACATCAACACACATACACACATGATGAATGTCATGGTGTGTCAATCAATACAAACACACATCCACTGTCTGTGACATATATACACACATAGTCTTTGAGCTCTCTAACTAAAAAAAAAACGTCGACTTTTTGACATACACAATATTTTAATCATTTAGAAATATTTTTAATTGAATGTGATTTCATCATCCGGAGTTCGTTAATTTCTGTAAAAAAATTTTATTTATTTACTTTTGTTTTAAAGTGAAAGAGAGATGTATGTACGTGTATATTAAATGAACATGTGTGAAAGAAAGTGAGAGAAAAAGAGAGTGAGAGTGAGTGAAGCGGTGTGTTGTCATGTATACATACATACATCAATACATATGCATACATCTTTTATGTGTGCATGAGAAAGAGTGGGTGAGTGGTCTTGTGTGTTCTCATGTATGTGTAAGTGGCACTCACTCTCGCTCTATCTCTCTCTCACTCTCTCATACACTCACACATTCATTTCATATACACATTCATACATCTTTCACTTTCTCTTCTCTTTCACTACGTAAAACATTAATGAAAACTGTGGCCTCCGTTTTAAAATAGATCCGAAATGAGCTGGAAGATGGTGTGTGTGTGTGTGTGTGTGTGTACATACGTATGTATAGTTATTTAACAGAGATCCCTAATTATCATTATATTCTGATCTGATAACATATATTACTAAGTCTATCCATTCACTGTAGAGAATGATCTCTTAGATAAAAACTGTACTCAGATCAAGAAGAATCTACTTCAGTCACATGCACTTAACATGTGTCCCAACCTCATTGAATGGAAATCATAAAAGGCAATAGTCTTCTATTATGTCAGGTAAAGAACAAGTATTTACGACACTGCCTGGGTAAGGATGTAGTAACAACTGACTAACCATTGTCTAGAATTTTTTGTATGTTTTTTTTCAGCTTTATCATCATCATCATGTTATCATTATTATTATTATTGTTATTATTATTATTATCATTATTATTAGGTCATCCCATAAATAATGCAGCTTTTTTTTATGCTTCTTTTATTTTTCAAAATTAAGATAAACAAAGTTCTTTTTTAATCTAAAATATACTCTCCTTCATTTTCTACAATGCTCTTCCATCTTTCTGGTAGACTTGCAAGGCTCTTCTTCCAAAATTCACTTGTCTGCGATGAAAAATATTCTTCCAGTACTGTTCTGACCTTGTCTACAGAATTCATATTTCTTCCATACAAATGATTTTGAAGACTGGATAATCAGATGGAGCAATGTCCGGTGAATATGGTGGGTGGGGCATCGTTTCCCATTCAAACTGCTCCAGCCTTTGGAATGTCATCCTCACTGTATGTGGCCAAGCATTTTCTTGATAGAACACCTTTTGTCTTGAAACCAAAGATGGTCATTTTTCTTCTTGCACTGACTTTAGCCACTCAAGCTGCTCACAGTAGATCTCCTTTGTTATCATTTGGTTTGGGTTTAAAAGTTCAAAGTGGACTAAAACTTTAATATCTCACCAAACAGATAACAACACCTTATGTGGATGAAGACCTTTAGTCTGGGGTGCCAGTGTTTCTCCTTTCTTTATCCACTGTCTTCGGCACTTGACATTTTTACAGAGAACCCATTTCTCGTCACCAGTCACTCTTCAGTCCCAAAAAGTTTCTTTTGTGAGATGTGACAGCAAAGAAGAGCACAATTAGACTTGGAAAGTTTATGAGGAACCCATTCACCCAATTTGCTGACTTTTCCAATGGCATGCAGGTGTCGATGAATGGTTTAATGACCAAATTCAAGCTTCTCTGATAGTTCCTCAACAGTTATGCAGGATTTGTAGGATATCCTTGTCGAGCTCTACAGATCTTCAAAGGAAGGCTCATCTTAAAGGCTGTAGTTTCCGGCTCGCAGTTTCTGGAACCACCATTGACACAGGCTTACGCTTATTGTCCAGTCCCCCATATACTACATTAATATTCCTCACACTTTACATTGCATTGTTGCCTTTATTGAACTCATAAGCAAAATATGCCAAATATGCCCCTTTGTCACTTCTATTATAGCTTTGAAAAAATAACTGTTAAAATCAAACTGCACTCTTCAAAACTTGCACTAAGAATAAGTACAAGGTAAAATTATGACCTGTTTTTATAGCAAGTTGATGCAGGTAGTTTATCCCGTCCCCCTCCAACTTTTAGTTCATGCAATTGAGCAAACCGCATTATTTATGGGATGACCCAATATTATTATTAAGGCAACAAGCTGACTGAATTGTTAGCATGCCAGGGAAAAAGTTTAGCAGTACTTTGTCCATCTTTACATTCTGAATTCAAGTTCTGCCAAGGCAGACTTTGCCTTTCATCTATAAGTCTTGTACAACCCATACCAGCATGGTGATTGTAAAAATAACAATGATGACTATTATAATGATGATATATTATTTAAATAATTCTAGCTTAATAACAAATTTTAAAATATGTACAATTTCTTAAAACCTTCTCACTCAAGCTACAGAGTTTTAAAGTTATCCCTACAGAAAATCTATAGAAATTAGAACCAGCACTAATTTCTTTACAATATCTGAGAGCTAACTTTACAGAAAATTAATTAATAACACTGCTTATACAGGTGAAACACAGCATTGACATATAAAGCCTTTGACATACTTAGTAGAATATTGTGGTTGCATAATGGAACAGGGTGTTCCAGCAAGCAATCAAGCTACAGAATGCTAAAGGCAATCAGACACATGTAAAATGTAGGCAAAAAATTGGGAGAGAGAAGTCATCAAAAATGTTATCATTTTATGAATACCTGAATTTTTCTTAACTTGAGTCTTCCTTGAGGAACATTGAAGAAAATATCCTCTTGAATTAATAAATCAGTTCTTGCTCCACTTTCCAGTTGAACTTTTTCTTTCAGCTGTTCTACATCTTTTACTCTTGATTTTATTTCTATGTTAGTAGGCATCTTCAAGAATTCTAATTGAATGAGAAATTAACAAACCAATTAATCAAAACACATATTTATTTTATTAATTTTACTACTATTTATATTGTATTTCAAATTATTTGGATCAGGTTATATTTTCTGCAAAATAAACAGTGTGCTTACGAACTAATAAAAACTATGGTTCTATAAAATGATTCTCAATTTTTTTGACTTTCTGATACACTGGAGATTGAATTTTAAAAAATCAACAGGAACACTTATAGAAAGTTAAAAGAAAAAAAAAACAAAATGGCAATGTTTTGAAAATAAAAAAAAATTACTTAAAAATATAAACCACTAATGCTTACCTTGTTTTATTTTAATCATACAAAGACAGAGACACACACACACATACATACATACATACATACATACATACATACATACATACACACACACACATATGTATGTATGTATGTATATATGTATGTATGTATATACACACATACACACACACACATGACAGGCTTCTTTCAGTTTCTGTCTGCCAAATTTAATCACAAAGCTGTTTTTGATCGGCTTCAGTCTGTAGCAGAAGACACTTACCAAAGGTGCTGCACAGCATGACTAAACCTAAGACCACATTGTTGGGAAGCAAGCTTCTAAATCACACAGTCACCATCAAGCAAATTTCACTACCAAAGTATTGGTTAACCCAAGGCTATAGAAGAATATACTCACCCATAGTGTAGTACTTTGGGATCGAACCCAGTTTGACATGGCTACAAAGCAAACGTCTTAACCATACAACCATGTTTGCAGATGAAATGAAATATCAGTTGGTTTTTTTGTCCAGCCCGAAGTCAGCGTCAGTCTTTTAACATTCAGATTATTCTATCAAATGAAATGCTTATTTATTTACATTGTTTTGAATTAATCTTGCATTATCTTGCAACTTCAAAATTTCAATGATGTGATGGTTTCTTTTTAGAATGACATAGAAGCGTAGGCATAAGAGGCCAGATATGACCAATTTGGACATAAAACAGGTAGAATATTTGGGCTGGATATGGCTAGATTAAATGCTAATCATGTCAATAATCAAGAATCCCAAACATGTCCATCCCATCACTTTTTTCTCTTCCAGACATGATGTATCTAGAACTACATTATCTAATGTGCCCTTTTGTAAGACAGTAATGTATGATTTAAGAGAGACTTAATTGCTATTTCTAACAAGTCAAGTAACCACTTAAAGACTATGCCACTGATTGGAATGAAAATCCCCTTGTTACAGTTGTTGTTGTTGTTGTAGATGTTATTGTTGATCATGGTGGTGGTGGGGGTGGGGTAGTGGTGATGTTAAGCCACAGGTTAGGTCTGTCTGTGCAAGCCTAACACTGTGTAACAATTATTTTTTTGTCTTAGTAAGTATTATTTCCTATTTATTTCTAAAAATCAAAGAAATTGATGACAACTATTCACTTCAAACCTTGCTTCTGAGACCTGCTCATCAATGTTTTGAAACTGACTTATTTTCCATCACGTTTCAGACAGAGCCTACACTAAGTTGCTGAAGTAGAAATGTCATTATATCAAATATTCTGCTCAATACCACAGATTTGTTTGTCAGTTAATTGACCTCAACCACTTAAGCATGTCCCTTAGGGGCTGATAATATGTGCATCTCTGATTATGAGCAGGAGTAGTGGGAGGAGCATCACAGCCATGTGTTGAGAGGGATTCTTTGGGGTTTGAATAAATGTAACAAAAGTAAAGTTTGAAGGAAATATTAGCCATTTTTCATACTTACTAGGGTTAGGTAAATAGGAAATAACAGTTGCTACCCATGGACAAAAAAGTGATACACAGTATAATCAAAGGCATAGCAGCCACTGAATTGGCAGAGTCATTAGTGTGTCAGATAGAATGCATCATGGTATTTGTTCCAAATCTCTATGCTCTGAGTTCAAATCCTATCATGGCCTACATGGATGATAACTTTAATCCATTACTCAGTTTGATGTTACCACCTGGCACCTGAGGTACTTATAGTTCAGTAAGTGGCAATTATCCAGGTCAGTGCTATATATATATATATATATATATATATACACACATATAAACACATATTTTTTTTTTGGCATGGTGGCACGCTAGAAAATCATTCAAGCGAGGTCATTGCCAGTTCCACTGGACTGGCTCCCGTGCAGGTGGCACGTAAAAAACACCTTTTTGAGCAAGGCCGTTGCCGTGTGACTGGCCCTCGTGACAGTGGTACATAAAAGCACCCACTACACTCTCGGAGTGGTTGGCATTAGGAAGTGCATCCAGCTGTAGAAACTCTGCCAGATCAGATTGGAGCCTGGTGCAGCCTTCGGGCTTGCCAGTCCTCAGTCAAATCATCCAACCCATGCTAGCATCAAAAGCGGATGTTAAACGATGATGATGATGTTGATATATATATATACATATAATAATATAAATAATATATAGTTATATATATATGCATATATACATACAAATATGTATATACTTACATCTATATGTACATATATATATGCATATGTGGGCACAGGACGTCATGAAATATGTAAAACAAAAAAGTACGAGGCACAAGTACATGGAACATGAATTATTCTTTCGAACAATGAAAGACACAAATGGAAAACAAAACAAACATAAAGAACGACCATTCATCAGTTGTTGGCTGTTTTTCTAGTCTCGTATTTCAAGCATTTAACAACAATATACACTTTTGATAAAACAGTTGCTCCTGCAAAGCAAATTAAATAAAATTTGGGATTTTGCGGAGGGTCAAAATAGGTAACACAAAAAGGACAGTGAAAACAAACACAAAGGGCTGCTAAATGAGGTTGTAGTGGTGAACGCATAAATCAAGCTAGGACAGGAGCTTGTTCCAGCTACAATGGAGAGAAAGAAAGATGGCCGATGGTCACGTGGAATCCACGTGAGCAAGGGAGGGGAAGTGAGGGAGAGGGAGTGGCATAGTAATAGGATAAAATAGAGGGAGAAGAGAAGGTAAAAGAATAAGCGAGAAAAACGAAAGAGTAAAAAGATCATATAGAGTGCGCATCAGGATTATTATCTATCTATCTATATATATATGCATATATATCTATATATATATATATATATATATATATATGTGCATGTATACATACGTATATGTACATACATCTATACATGTATATATATATATATATACACATATGCAGTCACCGGATGTCATCAAACATGTACAACAAAAATGTATGAAGCATGAATACATGGAACATCAACGATTCTCTCAAACAACAAAAGACACAAATGGAAAACAAAACAGACATAAAGGACGACTCTTCATCGGTGGTTGGCTGTTTTTCTATTCTCGTATTTCGAGCATTTAACAACAATATATGCTTTCAATAAAACAGTTGCTCCTGCAAAGTAAATTAAATAAAATTTGGGATTTTGTGGAGTGTCAAAATAGGACAGTGAAAACAAACAGGAAGGGCTGCTAAGTCTAAAGAAGGTTGTAGTGGTGAACGCATAAATCAAGCTCGGACAGGAAACAAACAAGAATACATTTTCCTTGTTCCAGCTACAACGGAGAGAAAGATGACCAATGGTTGAACATAAATACATACATATATATATATATATATAAATATATATATATATATACATACATATAAATATATACATATATACACATATACATATAAATAGAGAGTACTCAAAGAGGTAGAGTAATACGCTTTACTCAAAAGCAACAGAAATATAACAAAAAGCTGTTACTCAGAGTTTCACGTTCCCATTCATCGGACAGTTTTGTTAGAAATGGGAGAGAAATGACGATGCAATCAAAACTAATATAAATTTTAAAAAACCTGGATCTGTTTCACGCAATCATGCTCGCATACGAAAATTATTCAGTGTTGGAACAGGCAAGTGTATCTTAAACTTATGGAGAGGGGAAGTAAGGGTTGAGAAGAATAACATATAGATGAAGGACATTACTAAAGTAGAAAGGAAGAAAGAAAGAAAGAAAGAAAGAAAGAAAGAAAGAAGGAAAGAAAGAAAGAAAGAAGTGTAGCATATATAACAAACGCACACACACGAAACCATGTATGTATGTGCACAAGTATATACATAGGCTCTATACATAAGCATAGACGCACACATACGAATACATATGCATTGCTATAATACAGACGTCCACTTAAAAAAACTTTTAGGTCTTAACGTATATATGCAGACAACTTTTTTAAGAAATTGCTGAGTGTATAATAGCGAAAATTGGGCAAAATACATTCATAATAGAATCCCATATATCGAACCATCCATAAAAACGGTTAAATTTGTTTACAAAATATTTTAAAATAAATACAAGTAAAATAAGATAACATAAAATAAGAACAAGAAAACTATGCATATAACAGTCGAAGGCTTTCTTAAAAAATGTAGGGATCTATACAATATTCTTGCAATGCGAAGTAAATCATGTATAATGAGGTAGAAATCCAATAGTGAGATTGCAAACTGGTTTCAAGGAGTCAAAAATTATCAAAAATATACTATCCATATGGTATGTTATTAGCTGACATTTTAAATTTAGACGCATATCTACATGAATTTAAAAGTTCGTGTCTTTGATTTAAAGCTTTCTTGTCTTGGGATAAAATATGTAATTTTTCTAATAAACACAAATCACATTTAATTGGTCTTTTGTGGACACCGTACCTGTAAAGCGATGCTCATCGTAAAATCCTCCATGTCACGTTGAAAGATTGGGTTTTGCTTTCTTTTAATTGCCAGATGTATTTTGCCACGCTAGTCTTTGTCCTATTTTCGGGGTATCTGAATGAATTTTTATGCAAATAAAGCCTGGTTTTGAAGAAATTTTCAGAAGCCCCTGTGTAAGTTCTATAATCGTGTGAGGGAATATGAGGTACTCATCAACTTGCAGACGACACTGTACTCTGTTGATTAATCTGTTTATTTTATAACCAAAATGACAACGAAGACAATATACAGACAATATATGTGTGAATCTGAGAGGGGAATATGTTTAAAATCATAATGAACTGATCCTCCTGTATTTTCTTTTACCCAGGTGAGGAACTTTTCAGCACCCCTTTGTATATGAGTGGACAAAAGAAAGGTGGTACTCAACACATTTGGTAGGAGTCACATGCATTATTTAAGAACTGCTTGACTTGAGTCCCTGCAACTCAAAGTTTCATGAACTCTAGCTCATCAGACATTTGGAGGTCAAGCAATGGGAAATGAGACAAATATATAATATATTAAGAAAAGATGACATAACTTCAAATTTTCACCAAAAGTGCCTCACCAAACTGACTTTGATGAGCCAGCATTGGCAAAACTTCAAAGTCACATTTCAATTTCTATTGAGTTCTGTTTAATTAATGTCTAAAATTTATTTTTATATAATTAAAAACATTTATATTATTAATTATGTATGTATGTGTACATGCAAGTACATGTAGCAAACATGTAATTATGTATGTATGTATGTATGTATGTATGAATGAATGAATGAATGATGTATATATGTATATATATACCTGTATCAGTTATCAAGTGTCTCATTAAAGGCTCACTTAATCATAATAGTAGATAACAAGCTTGTAAGACTTATTATGTATGTGTGTGCATGTTGGGGTATATATATATATATATATATATATATATATATATACACCCAAAACAATTTGAAAAACCTACACGACTAGGTGAAAAGCGCTTCATTTAATATGTGACATTAATAAAAATCTGTAAATGTACAAACATCCAGGTTTCTGAGTACCTTAATTAAAATTTTTTTCTATATAATTTCTGTACATCACCTCCAAACCTTCTATATATATATATATATATATATATATATATATATATATATATATATATATATATATATACATATACTCTATTTAAAAGCAGCAGAAATATAACAAAAAAAACGTTACTCTGAGTTTCACGTTCCCGTTCATCGGACAACAAAATTGTCCGATGAACGGGAACATGAAACTCAGAGTAACGGTTTTTTTGTTATATTTCTGCTGCTTTTAAATAAAGCATATTACTCTACCTCTGGTATTTGAGTACTCTTTTTTCCACCTTGTTGCACATTTCATGTGCTTACTCCGGTATGTATATATATATATAAAGAGACTGGTAGACAGATAGATTTGTGAGAGAGACAGAGACACTCCAACATAATGCTTGTTTGTATTACACTGCACTTCATTGCAATGTGATTGTACAATTTTGTTGATCTTACGGCAAGTTATTATTATCCTTATTGTTGTTGTTGTTGTTGTTGTTGTTGTTAGCACATGAAAATTGATTTGTCGTCTCTTCCATCTATTTATTCGTTTAGGTCGTTAGTATGATTTTTCTTCTTTTTTTTTTTTGGATTTTCCTAATTTACTTTTTGCACTTGTTTTTGAATTGCATTGATTTATCGATTGATTTTGCAATGCTTTTATAGGAAGAGACTGCTCATCAATAAACCTACTTTCTTTTAATAAGTATAGAAGCAGCAGTAGTATCAACAGCAGCAGCAGCAACAGCTGTAGTAGTAGTAGTAGTAGTAGTAGTAGTAGTAGTAGTAGTAGTAGTAGTAGCAGCAGCAGTTGCAGCAGCAGTATATCTTTCCATTAAGGTTTTTCAAATGTTAGGTAATTCATGAGACACATAACAATACATACATACACACAAACACACGCACACACACACACACACAAACACTTATACAAATCTATATACACACACATATCCATAATTCTAAACATACATAAAAAAAACTATATACACAAACACACATACACACACACGAGAAAACTCCATTCTAATTGATTAACAAAGCTTATTGTTTGTTGTTATATAACAAACAAATAGGTATGTGTGTGCATGTATACACACATGCACATACACACACACACACACACACACATATACATACCAGTGGCAGCAGCAGCATTTAATGTCCACTTTTTCATGCTTGCATGGGTCAGATAGAATTTGTCAAGGCAGATTTACTACAGCTGGATGTCCTTCCTGTTGCCAACCCTCACTTGTATGGTGATATTTTCCCATAGCTAGACAGGGTTTTTACAAAGAAAACTGGAAATGAACAACCTTGCTTGTACGACAATGAAGCTCGTTTACAGCCATCATCTGATGTACATACAAATACCTATATACACACACATACATACATATGCATGCATACATACATACATACATACATACATACATACATACATATGATGGGTTTCTTTCATCTTTCATCTACCAAATCCACTTACAAGGCTTAGTCAGCCAAGGGCTATAGTAGAAGACACTTGTCCAAGATGCTGCACAATGGGACTGAATCCAAGACCATGTAGACAGGAAGCAAGCTTCTTACCCACATAGTCTCACCTATATATTATATATTATATATATGTATACATTAAAATATACATGTGTGTATATATATATATATATATATATATACATAAAAATATACATGTGTGTATATATATATATATATATATATATATATATACATATATATATATATATATATATATATATATATATATATATATATATATGTATATATATATATATATATATATGTATATATATATATATATATATATATGTATATATATATATATATATATATATATATATATATATAGCAATGAGAAAATGGAGGAGAATATGTGGTATCCATCGACTTGCAGACAAAGTATTCTATCGATTAATTTGTTTATTTTATAACTAAATTGATAAAAACCACAATATACAGATACTTATGACATACAATGTCATATTAACAATTAAGGTTACAAATATAACGGACATTTAGCAATTGGAGAAGGGGCAGAAACTTACAGCTGTTTCGGCCTAGCGTTGGCATGCCCCATTCTATCTCTATAGCTCCTGTACGCCGAAGTAATTATTAGATGAAAATGATGTAATGTAATGGGGGTACATGCATGATTCGCTAGGCCTCTTCAGAGATTTACAAAATTCAATACAAATATAAAATAATAAAGTAAAAAAAAAAAAAAAAAAAAAATGAAAATATAAAAATATAAGGCACATAAAAAAGCTTACAAACAGTATATAAAACCATAGAAATAGTTATAAACACTCCAATATACATGCCTATGCCTGTATACATAACCATACGTAAATATCTATGGATACAAAAGCATAGAGAGATGAGTACATATGTGTGTCCAGATGTAATTTCAAGAGATTAGTAAAAGTTCTACTATGGGAAGTTCTTAAAAGTTCCAATGTAAAACGGTAGACTCCAGGAAGAGGCAAAATGTAGTATTGATGTGACATAGTTTGGTAGGTAGAAGAAATATATCGCAGGTAAAAATCATGTAAGTGAAAGAGAAGAAAAAAGCTGGGCACGTTTTCACTTACAGCTGTTTCAAGAATATTCGTGTATTGGGGGAAAAAAATGTAGTTCTCTGCATGTTGTCTACATCCAAAAATATTGTAGTACCCTATTCTGTCAGGCATCCAACTGCCTGACAGTGAATTTTGTCTATGTTAGCAAACAGCTGCTTGTCTGTTTTTGTATACTACAATGCACAAATTATGAATAAAATACCATGCTACTGAAACATATGTAGCATGGATTGAACTACTATTGCTCATTCATCTCCTTTATAATATGTATATATGTTGGGTGTGTGAATGTATAAAAGACTAAAATTCAAATTCTGTTTCTCTGTATGTGTATTCCTTGTTTTTAGATGAAACTACACACTGTAACAATAAAATGTTTCAACATTTCTTCTTCTAAACATAATTCCTTATGCCTACAAAAAATTTAAGGGAACCTGATATAAGCCTCAACACAAAAGAATTTTGCTCATTGTTATATTAATACTTGCCAAAAAATTTTACCAAATATGAATAAGAAAACAAAAAGAATACTCTAGTAGTACTAACACAAACGCAAACAGCATTTACATACAACGCTTAAACACACACACAAGCACACATGCACATACACACATATCCATACACCCACACACACACACATACATACATACAACAGTGATATTGACAGACTTTCTCAATAAAAAGCGGAAGAGAATTAAAATCAGTACAGACAGCTTTCAAGTGCTGTATGATATCACACAAATAGCACCAGTTAAGTAATGGCAAGAAAAATAAACACATCAGCTAAATGAAAACATGAAGCTGATAACATCCTGCAGATTGGTGGCAAAATCATCAAGAGACACTCACTTCATGATGACTTACCATATGAATCCAGACGTGCGGGACAAATGTATCTCAGCAAAAAACTGGAAGAACACTTTGCATAACACAAAAAGGTTATGCATAAATATATTTTCAGTAAACTTGTAGAGAATAATATTAACATGAAGTGTAGCCCTTTTTGTACTTGTGACCATTACATCATGTTACATCTCAATCCAAGAACAGTAAATAACTCCAAAATACCTAAAATACAAATGGAACAATAAGGCCCTTAAACTTTCAAGATGCAACCACAAAATATTCTATCTTTATGATTCTGAGAAAGTTGTTCACATCTGCAAAGTAGCTAACCTCTATGATAAAACATGAATTTTCTTTTCAGTTCCAAATAACTATATCAGGTTTGTTATGCTTGCATTTAATTAATGGTCTGATGGGAATGTTCCATTAATATTTCTTTTGTTGCTATGTATATATTCAATGGTAGAGGTGTTTATATTTATCCCAAAGCAGTCTTTTCAGATAGCATTGTATACTGTTTTAGCAACAACACCATGCCACAATGGTAGCATCTCAATGACAATTTCTAGCAGCTGCTGGTAACATGTTATGTCTTTCATAGAATGAATAATGATAGAGTAATGATTCAAGTGAGCAGGGAGGGGAGGAGGACACTCATCATCGTCATCGTTTAGCGTCCGCTTTCCCTGCTAGCATGGGTTGGACGATTTGACTGAGGACTGGTGAGCCAGATGAGTCAAATCGTCCAACCCATGGAAAGCGGATGTTAAACGATGATGATGATGATGATGATGATGATGATGATGATGATGATGATGATGAGTGTCCTCCTCCCTTCCCTGCTCACTTGAATCATTACTCTATCATTATTCATTCTATGAAAGACATAACATGTTACCAGCAGCTATATATATATATATATATATATATATATCATCATCATCGTTTAACGTTTGCTTTCCATGCTAGCATAGGTTGGACGATTTGACTGAGGACTGGTGAAACCAGATGGCTACACCAGGCTCCAATCTGATTTGGCAGAGTTTCTACAGCTGGATGCCCTTCCTAACGCCAACCACTCAGAGTGTAGTGGGTGCTTTTATGTGCCACCGGCACGAAGGCCAGTCACGCAGTACTGGCAATGGCCACACTCAAAATGGTGTATTTTATGTACTACCCGCACAAGAGCCAGTCCAGGGGCACTGGCAACGATCTCGCTCGAAAGTCCTTACACATGCCATGGGCACAAGTGCCAGAAATGCGATGCTGGGCACAGGTGCCATCCCAATTTCACTATTGTTTGCCCCAATAAGTCTTCGCAAGCTGAGTTTCGTGTCCAATGAAGGAGACAACATTGGCATGAGTGCCAGTCGTCAAATTTAATTCGGTTTCAATTTCACTTGCCTCAACAGGTCTTCGCAAGTGGAGTTTAGTATCCAATGAAGGAAAGGTATGCATAAGTGGGTTGGCTACACTCCTAGCAGAGGCCTTGGATTTAGGTCTCACTTGGCTTGCCGAGTCTTCTCACACACAGCATATTTCCAAAGGTCTCAGTCAGAAGTCATCGCCTCGGTGAAGCCCAATGTTCGAAGGTCTTGCCTCACCACCTCAGCCCAGGTCTTCCTGGGCCTACCTCTTCCACAGATTCCCTCAACTGTTAGGGTGTGGCACTTTTTCACGCAGCTATCCTCGTCCATTCTCACCACAAGTCCATACCAGCGCAATCGTCTCTCTTGCACACCACAACTGATGCTTCTTATGTTCAGCCTTTCTCTCAAGATACTTACACTCTGTCGGGTATGCACACTGACATTACTCATCCGTCGGAGCATACTGGCTTCATTCCTTATATATATATATATATATATATATATATATATTGATAGAAAAGGTAAGACAACAAAAGAAAGAAAGAGACCTCGATATTATGTAAATAGAGGAATTTATCTGTAAATAATATGTGACAATTATTCGGACATACATACATACATACATACATACATACATACATACATACATACACACACACACACATACATACATACATACATACATACATACATAAATACATACATATGTATGTATCTGTAAAATATGTGACGATTATTCGGTAGCCATGATAAAACTCCGAGTTTTTGGATGTCGGGGCGGAAACCCACACCGCCATCTCTTCAGTTATCTGGCCATTGAAAATTGCTATGAAAATGACCGTTAAACAAAGGGAAATTACTGTGTGGTTATTAAGACAAAAGAACTATTAGAATGACCACTAAGTAAGGGGAGAGAGTAAAGGTAAGGGAGTAAAAATGTCCATAGTATTCGAGTAAGCGCACCAGTCTATACATACAAATGCGCACACCCACGTACATGCGCCTATATGTATATCCTCATCCAACCTCACTTGAAACACACACATGCTCACCCACACATTTGCCAAAAAATATATACATACCCGCATACACAATCGCACATACTTTTACTTGTTTCAATCATTAAACTAGGGCCATGTCAGGGCACAGCCTTGAATTTTTTAGTCAAATGAATCAACCCCAGTACTTATTTTTAAGCCTAGTACTTATTCTGTTGGTCTTTTATGCTGAACCACTAAGTTACAGGGATGCAAACACAGCAACAACAGTTCCCATGTGGTGGTGGTGGTGGGGACAACAAACATGACACAAAGACACACATATATAGATATACATACATATATATGCGACAGGCTTGTTTCAGTTTCTGTCCCCAAATGCACTCACAAAATTTAGGTCAGCCTAAGCTTATAGTAGAAGACATTTATCCAAGGTATATATATATATATATATATATATATATATAAACAGACACAGATAGTTTGATAGATAGATAAAGAGAGAGATAGAGAGAGAGAGAGGGAGTAAATTCTAAATAACTTTATTTGGTCAGCCGGAACAAAAACTGGTTGAAACTATGTGTCATCAGCTGGATTTACAAATAGATAACAATTAGATTCAACAAATTTGAATCCGGTTTATATATATATATATATATATATATATATATATATATATATATATATATACACATAGGTGTGGGTGTGGCACTGGTACAGGCATAGTCATAGGGTAAGAAGATTGCATCCGGGTTCAGTCCCACTGTGTGGCACATTGGGAAAGTGTCTCCTACTATAGCTTTGGGTCAACCAAACCCTTGTAAGTGGATTTTGGTAGATGGAAACTGAAAGAAGCCCATCATGTATATATATATATATATATATATATATATATATATATATATATATATATATATATATATATATATATACACATATACATATATATATATATATATATATATATATACACACATAGACCGAGACCTTTGGAAATGTGCTGTGCGTGAGAAGACCCGGCAAGCCAAGTAAGATCGTTGCCAGTGCCCCTGGACTGGCTCTTGTGCGGGTGGCACATGAGATGCACCATTTTGAGCGTGGCCGTTGCCAGTACCGCCTGACTGGCTCCCGTAGGATTTTCGAGTGAGATCGTTGCCAGTGCCCCTGGACTGGCTTGTGCGGGTGGCACATAAAAGACACCATTTCGAGCGTGGCCGTTTTCGTGCGGGTGACACGTAAAAGCACCCACTACACTCTCTGAGTGGTTGGCGTTAGGAAGGGCATCCAGCTGTAGAAACTCTGCCAAATTAGATTGGAGCCTGGTGTTGCCATCCGGTTTCACCAGTCCTCAGTCAAATCGTCCAACCCATGCTAGCATGGAAAGCGGACGTTAAACGATGATGATGATAAACATACATATACATGCACACACACACACACAAATTTGTCACAATATATGGATTCAACTAATCCAGCAGTGCTCGTAAAAAAGCTCCTTAATGTATCATTCTATGAAACATATAAAATATAGAGTATGACACGAGTGAAAATCATGAGGAGTGCATGAAATTATAAATAATGAAAGAAATACACTATGATAAAATTTATTTAACCATTGGAAATTCTTATTTAATGACAATTGTTTTGTGGCTTAATAAACACGTACAGATAATTTATTTTATATTTTATAATAAGTAATGAATTACTTACATGTCTGTATTAATATATATACATTCTTTAGATTAAAGCTAGCTCTTCAGGTTAAAAGAAATCCATGTTTAACCTGAAGAGTTAGCTTAACATCTACATTAATTTAAAGATTGTATATATATCAATGCAATGATGTAAGTAACTTATTACTTATTATAAAATATAATATAATAAATTATCCATACACATTTATTAAGCTGCAAAACAATTTCCAATGATTAAATAAATTTTATCATAGTATATTTCATTATTTATAATTTTATATATATATATATATATATATATATATATATATGGGAGAATATACAAATAATAACAACAGACGAGGACAGGTGGTGTAAATAACAAAAGTATATATTAGTATGACGCTCGGGAATACGGAAAGTCTTTGACGTTTCGAGCTACGCTCTTCAACAGAAAGAATAATATATATATATATGTATGTATGTATGTATGTATGTATGTATGTAACCAAAACAAAAAAAAGAACAAGAACGTAACACACAACAACAAAACATCCAGACAGTTAGACGATACAAAAAAGGACAGGAAAAAAACAAGGACGGGTCATTCAGAGCCTTCTATCATCAGTCGAATTCCAGATCATCCCTGCAGTTTCAGCCAGTTACACTCAAGACTGCTCCAATCAGCCAGCCCCAAGGAAATCTAAGCTAAGAGCACTAGATTCTTTGGAAGAAAACAAGCAAATGTATACGAAAAAATGGAGAAATGTTACTCAATTACAAATAGAAACAACAAGAAAATAACAACAGGTGTCTTTCGACTAAAGATGAATTGAATTAAGTTGGCATGTGTGGAGTGAAGCCTTACGGCAGGAACATAAGAGATGAAAGACATGAGAAGGAATATAAGAGATGCTACATGGAGGAAGTCGAACCAAGAATGAAAGGTCAGGTTTGGCAGAACACCAGTCACATGGAAGGAGAGGAGAGAGGTAGGAGGTGAGGGATTGAAGAATTAGGGAGGGACAAGAAAGGAAAGGAAAGGAAAGGGACACAAAGTAAGGTACAAGAGAGGTAGAAGATTTTTCCAAAGAATCTAACGCTCTTAGCTTAGATTTTCTTTGGGCCGGCCAGATTGGAGCAGTCTCGAGTGTAACCGGCCAAAACTTCATGGATGATCTAGAACTCGACTGATGATAGAAGGCCCCGAATGATCCATCCTTGTTTTTTTCCTGTCCTTCTTTGTATCATTGAACTGTCCAGATGTTTTGTTGTTGCCTGTTACATTCTTGTTCTTGTCTTCTCACACTTTTTCACACAGCTATCCTCATCCATTCTCACCACATGACCATACCAGCGCAATCGCCACAACTGATGCTTCTTAGGTTCAACTTTTCTCTCAAGGTACTTACACTCTGTTGAGTATGCACACTGACATTACACATCCATCAGAGCATACTGGCTTCGTTCCTTGCGAGCTTACACATCCTCAGCAGCCACTGGCTGTTCACACACATGCATCATACAGTCTGCCTTTTACTCTAAACGAGAGGCCCTTTGTCACCAACAGAGGTAAGAGCTCTCTGAATTTTGCCCAGGCTATTCTTATTCTAGCAGCTACACTTTCCCCACTACTGACTTGGTCACCTAGGTAATGGAAGCTATCAACTACTTCTAGTTTTTCTCCCTGGAATGTGGCAGAAGTTGTTCTTTGCACATTTTCAGTGTTTATTGCTCCTGAGCATCTGCCACATACAAAAACTATCTTCCTAGTTAGCCTTCCTTTGATATTGCTGCACCTCTTATGTGTCCATAGCTTACACTGGGTACATCTTATAGATTTTCTACCTACGCCTTTTCTACAGATCAAGCAGGGCCATCTACCTGAAGGGGTTTGTGGTTTGTCTACCTTCCTGCTTATTAGGACTTTGGCTTTAGCTAGGTTGACTCTATGGCCCTTCGATTCTAATCTTTGCTTCTATATCTGAAACTTCTCCTCTAGTTCTGATAGTGACTCAGCAATTAGAATAAGGTCATCATCACAGAGGAGCTCCCAGGGGCAACCTGTCTTGAATTCCTGTGTTATTGCCTGGAGGACTATGATAAATAGGAGGGGGCTGATATATATATATATATATATAATTATAGATACATATTCCACTCATGATTAAGTCTGCACAGTCAAAACAGCAGTCTTTAATGAAAGAACGAATAAACAAACCCTAAGTTCTGAACTTATCAAATTCTGACCATCATTCCATCCCTCATCTCAGCTATTCATCACCCCCAACACATCACCTATCAAGTTAGTGTCACTATTTTCAAAAGTTTAATAACAAGGATTTGAATTATAAGTAATATTTCCATGAATTTAGAACAGCCTAATAACAAATGTTAAACTACAATTTGTGTGATTTTTATAAACAAAATATGGTTATAAAATACTGCAATCAAATGTCCTGCCTCCTTCCTACCTGCAAAAAATTACACAAATGTGCTCACAAAAACCATTGCAGGTTGCATGAAGATGCAGATGAGAGGCTATTTTTTTTTTTTTTTTTTAGTAGGCCTTCCTTCTTGGTTTTAAATTGCTACTAACCACCTTGATTATTCTATAATTTTTCACATTGCCATTTTGTGAAATCAGTCGCTGATTCTAATGGCCTTCTCCATAATATTGACAGGGTGAGTTGGCCTCTATCAGCCATGATGGACTGAGCATTACTGATGAGCATTAATTTCCTATATGAAATTAGCATGCTAATTTGATACATCTTGCTCAGAGTGGAGAGGGTTTTCTCCTCTGCCAATACAAAGAGACCGTGTCTTTTTGTGGCTAAGAAGTTTACAACTCCTATTTCTAGCAATGCTGGTACTCACTGTATCCCTGTCACTCTTAGTGACAGTGAATTATTTCCTAGTTGGTTTTAAATTGTTGCTAGCCACCTTGATTATTATTATTATTATTATATATATATATATATATATATATATATATATAATTTTAAGTTTTTAACTTTACAACTTCTGTCTCTTTACAATTTAACTTCTTTTAATTACAGACTGCTCAAGGATGTCCCCTGGGTGGCCATCCTAGCCTGCTCTCACCTCAGAGGACATCATGCCTTTGATGCTCTCAGTCAGGCCATGGTGGACATTCATTACAAGTTCCAACTGCAAGACAAAATGACCAGGACCATGACAGACAACAACAAAAACTTTGTTAAGACATTTATGCAGTTTGGTACAGAAGTTGAACTCTTGCTAGACATTCCTGAGGCTGCTGCCAATCTGAATATAGAAGGCATCAAGGATAGGGACTTGGATGTGGATCCCAAGGTTGGAGATGTGGACAAAGTTGATGCCATCCTTGATGAGTTCAGAGGCCTGGGCCTAAACCTGCTGGTGCACATGAAGTATACAGCCCATACCTTCAGCTTGGTAGCCAGTGTAGATACCAACAAGGCTCTTGACAGCACTTTCTTCAAGTCAGCCTACAGGAAGGCCATGTCCAAAGCACAGTGGCTGTGGAAACTGCAGAGCCCCAGCACAGTGGCCACAGACAGCATTCTAGACACATTGAAGCGGAGGTTGGTGGTCCCCAACAGTACCAGATGGAACTCTACGTATGACTCTCCTGCTGGAGAAGAATAGGGGGGTCTGTGCCCAGGGTGATGACACAGCTGAAGCTGCAGACCTTCACTGATTCTGATGTCGGCTTCCTGACAGGGCACACCCAGGTGATGTCTAATGTTGCCAAGGCCTTGGATAAAATCCAAGGGGAGGACTAGGATTATCTCAGGAGCCTTCTGCCAACTGTAGTGGATACCATCATAAACTTGAAGGAGGCCAAGTTCAAATATGTCCTGTACTGCAGTCCTCTAGTAGACACGATACTGGCAAGCATCACAAAATGGTTTGGGATTCTCCAAGAAGATCTGGAGTGCCAGCTGGTCACTGCCTTCCACCTTAAGTTTCGCCTGTTCTGACTGGAGCAGTAGAATAACAACAGCCAGGTTAGCAGATTAACCATCGTAGAGACAGTCCAAATGGAAACCAATGAGGAGGGCAGTACCACCACCACCAGCAATGAGGATAAGGAAGATGATTTCTTCAGCAACATCACTCAGTTCTGGGAGAGCAGGAGCCACACGTCATTGAAATCTAAAGCGTAGAACTTGGTGAAGACCTAACTGGAGGCCATCTTGAAGGAGGTCCTGATTGAAGTTGCCTTTTTGGATGAGCAGGTCTTGATCAACCTGTTCACCAAGTATAACACAGACATCCCATCTAGTGCTGCAGTTGAGCATCTATTCTCTATAGGCAAAGATATTTTGAGGGTCAAGAGAGCTACCCTGTCAGATGGTAACTTTGAGAGGCTGATGTTTATGAAGGGCAACCAGCATCACATCAAGGTGATGGAGAAGGCCCAGCCAGAGTAGTACACCTTGATTATCATCTGATCTTGGCATGATACCAATGCTATGCTATGCCTTTTTGATTGGCTTAATACTCTTTGTACAGTAATAAAGTGTATGTTGATGAAAAACTAAAGTTTAATTTCATTTGTTCGTTTAATTATTTGCATACACCTTGATCATCATCTGATCTTATCATGCTATGCCTTTTTAGAAAGCTCTACATCTAAGCGACAACATGGGTCTGTTTTTAGGGGGTTTAGAGCCAAAAAAAAAAAAAAAAAAAACTAAATTCATATGATAAAAGTTAGCGGTCACCATTTAGCATTTAGCTCCCATTAATTTTTTACCTGCTTAGCAGTTGAGAGTTTGCAAAGCTAACTTTTTGGTTAGCTATGCCCACCATATATGTATGTGTATATATATATATATTATTTTATTTTATTTTATATTATATATTGTATATTCCATATTCTATACCCCACATTGGTTCTGCAGGAATATAAATAAAACATAAAAAACAGACAGTGTTGGAACTCTTTTAAACTAAATAATATATTCCTCTATACACAATCATACAAAAAACCCCACCTTTTTGTATTTATTTTTACTCGCATATATATATATATATTTTTTTTTTTTTTTTTTTTTTTTTCTCCATTTTTTTTTTTTTTTTTTCTCCGTGTTTTTCTCCTTGTCTCCGTATTCTTTCTGTTGAAGAGCGTAGCTCGAAACGTCAAAGACTTTCCGTATTCCCGAGCGTCATACTAATATATACTTTTGTTATTTACACCACCTGTCCTCGTCTGTTGTTATTTTTTGTATATTCTCCCATATATATATATATATATATATATATATATATATATATATATATATATATATATATATATATATATATATATATATATATATATAAGCATATTATATCTATAGCAATCTTTCAGTAGGAGTTACATCATGAGTGAGTGTGCAACATTATTTCATTTGCTCGACAGAGCTAAGCTCATGTCTATGAAGACCTTTTAATATATTATTTATTTCAAATAGTTAAACGATTATTTGGCGAATGATTTTCTTCAGTTTTAATATTTTAAAATTTCATAAAGCCACGAGCTGGCAGAAATGTTAGCACGCCGGGCGAAATGCTTAGCGGTATTTCGTCTGTCTTTACGTTCTGAGTTCAAATTCCGCCGCTGTTGACTTTGCTTTACATCTTTTCGGGATCGATAAATTAAGTACCAGTTGCGTACTGAGGTCAATCTAATCGACTGCCCCCTCTCCTAAAATTTCGGGCCTTGTGCTTATAGTAGAAAAGATTATGTTAAGGCTTTATAATATAAAGTATGACATACATATTTTATCAAGGGTGGGAAATGTTTCAGATGAGGGAGGCTTGGCTACTGTTTTTAGCAAGACGAACGACCGCAGCAGAGACTCCCTTGTCGGTCCTCTAAGATAAGAGAAATGGTTCCAACTCGAAATCAAAAACGGGTTACAAACTCCGTTCTCGCTAGTAACCAATGAACATAAGTTGTGCTCGTTGTTACACAATAACAAGCTATAATATTTGAAACAATACCACGTCTCTGGTATTCTTCTAAAAAGATGAAGTAATATTCATGCTTTGTCATGTCGACTGTAAACAAGAAAATATTACCAGATTCATAAATAAATAGCGTTAATCGACTCATACATATATACACACACACGCACGCACGCATACATACATACATACATACATACATATTGTAGCTTATAGAATCTTCTGGTCCGTTGCCTTTCATCTAACCGGAGATCGATAAACTCGGTAGTGATAATAAATCGGTTCAATTAAATCGATTATACACCCTGCCACCAATGTTTGTGTGCTTATTAACCAGCGTGTATATATATATATATATATATATATATATATATATATATATATATATATATATATATATATAAAATGTATGTATATAAACATACGTGTATGCATGTGCGCGCGCGTGTAAGCGTGTGCGTTATATAAATATATATATATGACACATATATTCGTGTGCAAAAATATAAATTCACATGAACCTGCAAAAGCAATTGACACTGCCCACCACCTCGAAATAAATGTCAACAATAACAGAAAAAATACATGAACAAAAAAGAAAAACCCAGCTGAATAACTAGAAACATCCGTCCGACACATTCCTACATTATCTCACGGCTAAAATCTAACTTTCTACGGAACTAAGTTTTCACCAAAATTTCTTTCAACCTACCTCTCTTGTAGCTATACAAAATTGTTATGTTGTTTACGCAAACACATTTCGGTTTTTATAGCTCCATACCTCTTAATTTTGCATTAAATTTACGTCGGGGTTAGCATGTTTTTGTTGAAGCTGCACCAAGGTCTTCTATAATAATTCTATTCAATCAAGATTTATGTTAGTCGATGAAGTAAAGAGTGTACATTAGAAAGATGTATAATGTATTCGAGCACATGCATTACTTACAAAAATAACCCTATGCTCTTAAGAAAAAGAAAAAAACAACTTACGTATTATTTATTAAGGAAAACCTGGCATTTATTTGCAGCAAAGTATTTTCTGAAGTTAAAAATAATCTGAACTATTTACATCATGTTATCCCATACAAGCGATTGTCCTTTTGTCTATTTTATCAATCACTGAATAAATGTTTTCGGTAAATAATATAGGTGTTTTCTGTATCAACAAAAGTTATATACAGCTCTAACAAGCATCTTCGTTGGAAATACTGAAAAAATATAACTCTTCTTCATAATTATTATTTTGACTATAGGGACAAGGCATGGAAGTTTGTGGGGAGGTGGTTAGTCGATTAAATCAACCCCAGTAATTGACTGTACTTAATAATAATTATTATTATTGTTGTTGTTACTATTATTATTATTATTATAGCAACATTATTCCCACCCCAATCCTACAACAGTTACTTGTTTGTGTTAAATATAAGATTAGCGACTCCGGTTGCAGAGATTCATAGTTATCACTGACTTTACAAACAGGAAATAATTGTTGAGGAATGTTAACAGTTCACACCATTTAAACAACTTGCTTTCGGATACGGATGAAACAAAGAGCCAATTGCATTCCCCTTTTGACAAGAAAATAATTGAATGCTTACAATCGAATGGGATATATTCAAATTTCCTTCCCTTGGAGGTCACTTCCGGCAGTTGTTTCGAAAACACAGACCTTAACTTTGAAACGTAAGAAATTTTTCCCAGCAGGCCCTTATTGATGATAGATACATACATATGTGTACTTTTTTATTCGTTTCGGTCATTTGACTGTGGCTATGTAATACAGTTCTATATTTTGAGAGAGGAGGAATTATGTACATTATTTGCATTTGACGGATATTTGTCCTCATTTTGTTTGTTGTTGACACAACATTTCGGCTGATATACTCTCCAGCCTTCTTCAGGTGCTCTGGGGAAATTTTGAAGTATTTTTCGATGTTATTATATTCAGGTCACTGCCTGGAATCGAAATCGGAATCTTGGGATTAGCAGCCTGCGCTCTTAACCACTACACCATATGCCCAGTTGTGGGTGAATTTTAGGGCCTATAAATCTAATGTTTTCCTATCCTTCCTTACTACCTGTTCCCATATGCTATTCATATCTGCACTCGGTCTGCTTAGGAGGTTGTTGTGTCCTAGTATATGTGCTGTTTCTTTTAGTTTTCGTATTTTCCAGTGGTGTTCTCTGTCTATTATTTTAACTTCATCCCACAGGGGGAGGTGGTCTCCATTTTTCCATACATGATCAGCTATATCCAATTCATCAATATCTCCTCATGTCACAGCTTTGTGATGTTCCTCTACCCTTATTTTGAGGAGCAGTAGGTTTCGCCTTAGTATACCTACTACAGCTGCATGGGATGGAGTACACGCAGTCTTTGGTCATATTCTCTTCTATTAGTGGTTTTACTCGAAGGAGATATTTGCGAAGTGTTGTATTACTTTTGAATACAGTCCTGATGTCATATGGGCCACATATCTTTTGTATCTTTTCGGAGAGGCCTTTCACATGGGGTAGGCAGACTGGTCAGTTTATTGGTTTCATCCTCTCTTCATAATTAGAGTGGATAGTATGTTTTTGAGGTAGTTGTTGCTTAATAGATTGTTACTTAGCTTGATCATTTCTTTGTGGTGTGTATCAGAATCACTACTTATATTCTTTGCTCGATGTTTTAGGCACTGAGCAATTCCTCTCTACACTGTATGGATGGTGGAAATTGAAGTTGAGGTATTGTCCAGTGAAGGTTGGCTTGTGGTATACGGATGTTCCAGATCTATACTTGGTGCGTGTTATTAATACGTCCAGGAATGTCAGCTGATTGTCTTTTTCCTTTTCCATTGTGAACTGTATGGATGGCTTTATTGACTTCACATGATCTAACAGCACTTGGACATCTTCCTGGTGGGGCCAGAGTAAAAAGGTGTCATCAACATATCACAGCTATAGGGTTGGTTTTAGTGGTGTTGGTCCTAAAAGCTACAATATGTTGATGATACCTTTATACTCTGGGGATCTGTAGCAAATTTCCAAGTCAGCAGGTATGAATTAAAGGAAGAGGAAAACAAAACCAATGTAGGACAAGCTTATCAGATCATTTAAAATATTTTAATTAATGTAAAGGTGAATCGTAGTAAGGAAAAGTAAAAGTAAATTTTGTCTTACAGCTGTTTCTGGGATATCCCAGGTGATGGATCAATATATTGATCAACATCTCCATACACTGGGTATTCCATCATCAGAGACAAAGTGTATATGCAGGAAAGTTCTAGACAGAAAATTTAATGTTGATAGAAGTATAAAGTTCATAGTTCATCTTGTTCTGGAAGGTAGCAGGGTTTGGCCATATTTCCATGAAGGTGTACCTCCTTATGTATAATCCCAGGTAAGTCCAGACAGCAGGTTGAATGATGCATTCAGGTTGATAGAATAAATCTAGCAGTGTAATGTTATAGTGCTAAGTAACATTTCTTCCGGCTTTAAGTTCTGAGATGAAATTCTGCTGAGGTCGACTTTGGCTTTCATCCTTTTGGGATCAATAAGATAAATACCAGTTGAGCAATGGGGTTGATGTAATCAATTAGCCTTCTCCTCTAAAATTTAGGACCTTGTGCCTATAGTAGAGAGAAAGAAATAACCAAAAATACAGGTAAGGTGAAATAAATAAATGATACAGTAAAGTAGAATTTATTCATTGCATTGTATTGATGATTGAAATTTGTGTGAGACTGACTAATTTCTCATTCTGTTAGTTCCATAAAAAGCATCCATGCTGAAGCCATGCAAAAAGCACTGGTGCTGGTGCCACATAAAAAGCAGCACGTACATTCAGTAAAGTGGTTGGCATCAGGAAGGGCATCCAGCCATCAAAACCATCCCAAAACAGACAACTGGATCCCGGTGCAACTCTCCGGCTCATCAGCTTGTCAAACCATCCAACTCATGCCTGCATGAAAAACAGACATTAAATGATGATGTCGAGTGAACTCAGCTCCCACAGATCAGTCTCCTCATCACTTTCCCATTCCCCACTATCTCTGCAACACAGCCTTCATTTTCAAGGCTTGTGTTCCCTTGTAACCCCTACACATTGTAAGTAGATAAATTATAGGGCCATTAGATTGTTGGATAGAATGCCTTGTTATTTTTGTTCCAACTCTGTGTGCTCTGAGTTCAAATCCTGCCATGGTCAACTTTGTCTTTCATCCATCGATGTCAGGTTGGCAGAGTCATTACAATGTTGGATAGAATGCCTTGTTATTTTTGTTCCAACTCTGTGTGCTCTGAGTTCAAATCCTGCCATGGTCAACTTTGTCTTTCATCCATCGATGTCAGGTTGGCAGAGTCATTACAATGTTGGATAGAATGCCTTTGTTCTGACTCGCTGCACTCTACATCTCAATCTTATTGAGATCAACTTTGCCTTTCACCCTTTTGGGGAACTATAAAAGAAAGTACCAGCCCAGTGTGGTAGAATGGCAGAGTTGTTAGAGAGCTGGACTAGATGCCTTGTGGTATTTTTTCTAGCTTCCTTGCATTCTGAGTTTAAACCTTGCTCTGTCACCAAAAGTGAGTGACATTTCTGTCGGGAGTTGCAACAGACAGATAGCATCAGCAATTTCAAAACAAAAAAAATGAGAACATAGCTTCCTTGGTTTGATCAGAAGATTGATTGCCATTGCCACCACCACCACCACCACCACCACCATCACTACCACCACATATTATAAAAGAGGCAGACCTTGGTGAACATATGCAGCAGATTTCACATAGTAAGTCTTAAATTAGAGGATATCAACATACTGTTTACAGTAAGGTATTGTGGATGCAGCACAAATGTATGGACTATATAATAAAACAAGAATGAAACATTTTTTTTGTGTGTACATATAATCTACTTATATAATTGGCTATGCGTCTCCTCTCATTCTGTCTTTCTGTTTGTCCATTCCACTAACTCACACATCAAAAGTAATTAGCTGCTAACATACTTTCACATGATATCTGAATTTAGTTGGAACACTGACAGGTCATTTATTCAGCTATGTATGAATTATATATAGTTATATACAGGGAGATTCAGAAGTCCCTTTAGATTTGAATTATGTATTTTTTAATAATTTTGTTTGGTATATAAATATATAATGAACTTATTGTATACAGTGTTGAGGTGCACTACAACTCATCAAAAAAAAAAGTAACCAAAACTGCACAAACATACATAGAATATGCACAGGAAGTGAATAGTGAATAAATCTTTAAAAAAAAATAGGGGTGTTTGGCCTCAGGAAGCATGGAAGTTTTGAAGGATGTAGTGTCCTGGTGACTGACAACTGATGTGGGTAGTTTATTCCATGCTTCAGCAATTCTAAGCATGAAAAAATATTTCCAAAAGTCATGGGTGCTGAGTTGTTTATTTTTATTTTGGAAGCATGTCAATGAGTGTTAGACATATAGAATTACTTTTAATACTATCTGTGTTATTTTATTATAAATACCTTCTGATAAATATTTTTTATATATATTTTAGAAAAATGTCATTGTCAAAAGTGGATAGAATATCTGTGACTGCTGAGGACATGCGTAAGCTTGCAAGGAATGAAGCCAGTATGCTCCTCTGGATGTGTAATGTCAGTGTGAATACACGACAGAGTGTAAGCGCCCTGAGAGAAAAGTTGGATTTAAGAAGCATCAGATGTGGTGTGCAAGAGAGACGACTGCGCTGGATATAATCATGTGTTGCGAATGAATGAGGACAGCTGTGTGAAAAATGTCACACCCTAGCAGTTGAGGGAACCTGTGGAAGAGGTAGACCCAGGAAGACCTGGGATGAGGTGGTGAAGCACGACCTTCAAACACTGGGCCTTACCGAGGCAATGACTAGTGACTGAAACCTTTGGAGATATGCTGTGCGTGAGAAGCCAAGTGAGACCATAGCCCATGGCCTATGCCAGTGGTTATAACCAGCCCACTTATGAGTACCCCTCATTCACTGGACAATAAACTTTGCTTGCAAAGACCTACTGAGGCAAGTGAAGTCAAAATCAAAATCAAAAGCATTGACGTGGCTGATGACAGTACCGCCTGATTGGCACTCGTGCCAGTAGAACGTTAAAAGCACATCCGAGCATGACTGTCGCCTTACAGTGTCGCCTTACCGGCACATGTGAATGGTGTTTATTACATGCCACCAGCATGGGTGCCAGTCAGGTGGCACTGGCATTGGCCACAACTACAATTTCCATTTTGATTTTATTTTTTTGATTAATTTTACTTGACTCAATAGGTCTTCTCAAGCGCAGTGTATTGCCCAACGATTCAAGGGTACTTTTAAATAGGCTGGTTATGCGACACTGGTGACATGTAAAATACATCATCCGAACATGGCTAATGCCAGTCCACCCGTCTAAGTGGCTCCTGTGCCAGTGGCACATAAAAAGCACTATCCAAATGTGGTCAATGCCAGTGCCGCCTGACTGGTTCCCATGCCTGTAGCATGTAAAAAGCACCTACTACACTCTCAGTGTAGTTGGCATTAGGAAGGACATCCAGCCATAGTAACCGTGCCAGCTCAGATTGGAGCCAGGTGCAGCCTACTGGCTTGCCAGTCCCCAGTCAAACCATCCAACCTAGCATGGAAAACGAATGCTAAACTATGATGATGATGATGATGGTATATATATATATATATGTATATAATAATAACTATAATAGTACTTTATGATAATATATATACTCTGATTAAAGCAACATAATCTAAACAACTGATTGAAAAATGATGAGCGGAACATATTGGGATTGAACACACCTATCGATACTTACATGGCTCCATGCATAACTGACAAACCCAAATCCTTCGGATTTGTTTATGAAAATTTATATATATATATTTTGCTTATGCATTGTGCGGCTAATAACCTGGTAGAACTCAATATACATATGTTTCAGAACAAAGTGTTAGCTGAGTATAGAGCGGTAATAAGAAAGAGAGATAACAAAGGAATAAATGATTATCTTATGAACTTCATCAGCTTTCAACTGTTTCTGCTATAAGATGTAGTAAACTCATAGTTGAGTGCTTCATTGAAGTGTAATGTATTGGAGAATAACATCTCAATGAGAAAAGTCAATACAGATGTATATAAGAAAAGTGCATGTCCAAATATATACACACACACACAGATATGCACATGCACACACATCACATACAACATGCTTCTTCCAGTTTCCATCAACCAAATCCACTGACATAGCTTTGGATTTGGTTGGCCCAGGACCAGTAAAAAGACACTTGCACAATGTATCATGCAATGGGATTGAACCCAAGCCCCCATGGTTAAGAAGTAAGCTCCTTAACCACACATTCATGACTATGCCTTCATCTTGTATACAAAATCTCAGTGTAATGTCAATGGAGGAACTACAGCTTGCAACGTGTATCAAATTAGTCTACTACCTTAACCACTAGGCTACCAGTTTGTTGCTAGTATTTGTTTGTTTTTTTTCTGTTTGCTTTTTGATTTTGTTTTTTGTTTGTTTATTCTTTTAATGGTTTCAGTCATATGACTGCTACCATGCTGGAGCTCTGCCTTGTTTCTTTTATTCTTTTATTTGTTTCGACCTCAACGGAATTTGAACTCAGAACGTAGCGGCAGACGAAATACTGCCAAGCATTTTGCCCAGCATGCTAACGGTTCTGTCATCTCACTTCTTTCAGTTTCTATCTACCAAATCTACTCACAGGGCTTTGGTCAGTCCGAGGCAAAACTAGAAGACACTTACCCAGCTGCCGTGCAGTGGGACTGAACCCAGAACCAACTGGTTCAGAAGCAAGCTTCTTACCCCACAGCTACACCTTTGTTTATTTCCTTTTTCTGTCTTCATAATTTTATTCATACCAGCAAACATAAGATTTAATTTTTTTTTTTTTTCCCTTTTCGGTAGCAATTGTTTTTTTCAGCTGGATGTCCTTCATACCACTAACTTCTCAATTAATGAAGGAGGAGTAGTAAAAATGTGTTTTTCTTAATCGGGTAGACTGGAGTAAGCAGAGCAATTTACCTTGTTTGTGAGTACTAAACATCAACATCGTCAACATCATCATCATTAACAGCAACAGTATTATCATTATCATCATCGTTGTTGTCGCTATCATTATCATCTTCATTATCATCATCATCATTACTGTTGCCATCCTCCTCCTTCTTCTCTTCATCATTATCATCATCATTACCACCACCAGCACCAACACCATCATCATCACCACCACAACCGCCACCACTGCCACCACCACCACCACCACCATCATCATCATTATTTTACATTAATTTTTTTTCCTCTTTGTATGGGCCAGAAAATTTGTCACTTATACACAATCCTTCAGGTTTGAACATAGCTCATTTCTTCCAAAAGAGAGACAGAGAAACAGACAAACAGAGAGAAAGACAAAGAGATAGACAGACAAGAAGAATCAACTCCAGTACAGAACTGGTAGTTTCTTGACCCTGAAAGAATGAAAAACAAAGTGACAGCAACAGGGTTGGAACTTGGAGAATAGAGAGCTGAAATGTATACTGCAAGGCATTTTAGCCAATGCTCCAATGACTCTACCAAGCTTTCAGTGGTTTATTATACCACCTCATAATGTCTATCTATGGCAAAATGAATTGGGGCAATTATGTAACCTAGTATATCATAACACCAGTGAAAGAATACAGGTTTTAACTATTTAGTAGGCAGGCCAACATTTCAGTCAAACAGAGCAGCAATGCTGTAGTTTCCATTTTTTCATTAGCAAATAAAGGTTTTCAGAAACATAACTTTTGTAGATTCCAAGAACATTCTGTATATAAGCTAATCCTTTCTGAACCAGAAAGATCTCATAAAATTATTTTCAGCTGTAGTTTCCACAGCACATAGTTTTACTCAAATGAATAGAGTAGAATACTACCCATCACAAATAGCTTCTTCAGTAAAGAAATTAAAGTCAGCATTGAAAACCATTGAAATAGATACGAGCTCCACACACTCCCACTGTCTGTGACAGTAAATTAGAAAGCACTGGCCTATTTTGTCAGTGCTATGTGAGTTAAGTCATTGTAAGCTTGAACACCATCTTAAGTCACAATGCAGAATTGGTTAGAGAATGTAAACTATCAGCATCTCAGGTGTTTGTCTGGTGTCCATTTGACTCAGAGATGTAGCGATCGACATATGAATGGAATAAATTTTAACCAGAGGTAGAAACATGCATGCTGTTGTTGGGCAGGCACTGAACAAACTTATTTCACAACAAAACTATGTCAGAAAGAAAGCTGGTAGAACAATGTATTCAATTAATGTTTCTAGCCATATCCATTCCATGTTTATTATGGTACATACTACCCTAACATTCAAGTCTTAAAATATGTTGTATGAAAGCTTGTTGAAGTCAGTTTTGGTACTACACAACAACCATGTAGAACTTTCCTTGTTACCAATAAAAAGTTGTTAATTTTCTTTTCTTTTTTTTCTTTATCTTTTAATCAAGAGAGAAGGCAGTGCCGCTGATACTTTACAGGGTCCCTCAGATTAGTGGGAGTTCTCTTAAAAGTGGAGACTTAGCTTAAATGCTTGCAACAGAAATGATTCTGCTAAAGGTGATGTTGTTAAACTGGGAGATGGATTAAGTCTACCATTCAAGCAAACTATGGTGGAGTTTGAACTCAGCACACAAAGATCTAGAACAAATGCTGCAAGGCATCCAGTCCAATGTTTTTACAGTTTCACCATTTCACAGACCCTGCATTGGTACCATTTTTTTTTATCAACCCCCAAAAATATGAAAGCTAAGTTGACCACAGCATGACCTGAAATTAAAGCACAGAGTGATGGAACAAATACAATCAAATTGTTATTGCTGTTAATGTCTTTATATTTTAAAACAGCAAGATGTGATCTGAGAGAGAAAGATAAAGAGAGAGATGTGGCTGCTATTTCTAGTAGTTCAAGCACCTACATGACAGCCCGCTCTTATCAATGGTTTTGGAGATAGCGATGATAACGGTGGCTTTGGTGGTGTTTCTGTTGTTGCTGCTACTCTTTTACTCTTTTACTTGTTTCAGTCATTTGACTGCGGCCATGCTGGAGCACCGCCTTTAGTCGAGGAAATCGACCCCAGGACTTATTCTTATGTAAGCCTAGTACTTATTCTATCGGTCTCTTTTTGCCGAACCGCTAAGTTACGGGGACGTAAACACATCAGCATCGGTTGTCAAGCGATGGTGGGGGGACAAATACAGACACACAAACACACACATATATATATATATATACATATATACGACGGGCTTCTTTCAGTTTCCGTCTACCAAATCCACTCACAAGGCTTTGGTTGGCCCGAGGCTATAGTAGAAGACACTTGCCCAAAGTGTCACGCAGTGGGACTGAACCCGGAACCATGTGGCTGGTAAGCAAGCTACTTACCACACAGCTACTCCTGCGCCTATGTTTTTTTCACCCTTTTTTCTTGTTACTTCATAGCTGTTACTGGTACTTTAACATTTGCAATTAGGTTTTAACTTTGAACGAGGTGACTAACTAAGAGTTTCACTATTTGCAATCAATAAGTAATTATCGATAAAAAAAAAACTAGTTTTTTTTATTTACTTGTTTATTTATTTATCTATTTATTTATTTCCAGAGAAATGTCACCTGCTCTCTTTTCATATCTCTACAGCACTAACACCACACACTCAAGCATCCACTCACACACACACATACATATGCATGAACACATGTGTTCAGCTAAAAAAAAAAAGAGGGTATGTTATATAGATTAAAAAAAATTTTTTTTTTTTTAATTTTAAAAAAAATTTGTTAAAGAAAATATCAATGGTTTACAGAAAGGCTGACTTTATTTTACAGTTGTTACAGCAAAAAGGACAGAGTATGTAAATACAAATCAGTTATAATGAATCCGTTTCAGCAAATCACAAAGAGAAATCTTTTGTTTATTTATTTATTTATTTATTTATTTATTTGGACTATCGCTATATTGGAACACCACTGTCAATCATATCAACCCTGGAACTGAAGTTCAGTGCTCACTTTAATTGATCTCTGATTATCAAATGGTTGAGTTAACTTATTTCAAGTGAGTTACTTCCCTTATAATTAATATGTGTAAGTGAATGCATATGTAAGTGTTCTAAATGTGTGTCCTAGTAGTATTGAGGAGGGGGTGCAACAAATGATATTTAGCTGAAAATAAAAAGATAGTTTTCTCAATACTTTAACATAGGCGCAGGAATGGCTGTGTGGTAAGTAGCTTGCTTACCAACCACATGGTTCCGGGTTCATTCCCACTGCGTGGCACCTTGGGCAAGGGTCTTCTATTATAGCCTTGGGCCGACCAAAGCCTTGTGAGTGGATTTGGTAGACGGAAACTGAAAGAAGCCCGTCGTATGTATGTATATATGTGTGTGTGTGTGTTTGTCCCCACCAACATCGCTTGACAACCGATGCTGGTGTGTTTACGTCCCTGTAACTTAGCGGTTCGGCAAAAAAGACCGATAGAATAGGTACTGGGTTTCGATAGAATAAGTCCTGGGGTCGATTTGCTCGACTAAAGGTGGTGCTCCAGCATGGCCGCAGTCAAATGACTGAAACAAATAAAAAGAGTAATAGTTCTACACCAGTATAGACACTCACACACACACACATATATATTCTTTTCTTTGTTTCAATCATTTGACAGTGGCCATGCTGGAGTACCGCCTTTAGTCAAACAAATCAACCCCAGGGTTTATTCTTTGTAAGCCTAGAATTTATTCTATCAATCACTTTTGCCAAACTGCTAGGTTACGGGGACGTAAACACACCAACGTTGGTTGTCAAGCGATGGTGGAGGGGACAAACACAGACACACAAACACATACATACATACATACATATATATATATATATAATAGGCTTCTTTCAGTTTTTGGTTACTAAATCCACTCACAAGGCTTTGGTTGGCCCGAGGCTATAGTAGAAGACATTTGCCCACAATGGCATGCAGTGGGACTGAACCCAGATCCATGTGGTTGGTAAGCAAGCTACTTACCACATACTCACAAATATATATGTATATACATATACATATATATATATATATATATATATATATATATATATATATATATATATATATATATATATATATATATATATATATATACACACACACACACACAAGTGCAAATGATAAAATTTAATGGGAAACATTACAAAAATAATAAAAATTAAGCTCTCATCAGCTGTCTCACTAAACATCAGAATAGTTTCAATGCTTCTGATAAAACTGCATACCTTAAGAGCATCAACAACCATTGGACACAGTGGTTAGGCAATATATACAAAAAGGGCAATACATATAAACTGGAAAAACATATGGTCAAGCCTTAATGGCAGGAATGGATCAAAACAATGGCAAGTAAAAGACACATGTTTAAGACTAGTGATCAGGACAAAAATCATGAAAATTATAGGATAACTTATGGCAAAATTAAATAAAACATGTTTCTTATGATAAAAATAAAATGTTAGTCAGGATAACAATGAAGCAAAACAATGCAAAACAATAGTACAGACACACAATGTAAAAGAAAGAAAATACCCTATAAGTGCTTGATGAAGTCTTTGAGCAAATAATAGAGAAGGAAAAGGATGTGTACTCACTAGACAAGCTGAAAGATGACAGAGAAATCAATGGCCAGCATGGAAGCAAAAAGTTGTTCTATTGTTTTGTGTTGTTTTGTTTTATTTATTTTTATTGTAATCAATCAATTTGTAATCTTAGGTCACAACCATGGGAAGATAACTGCCCTGATGAAATAACTTTTTTTCATATGAAAGAGGCAAATCCCTAGTCTGGGACATGACATGTGACACATTTTCCAGTGGCAACCTTGCTGCATCAGGCACAAACCCAGGTATTGCCACCCATACAATACAGAAGAGAAAGACAGACAAATACAGGAAGGAGCCTGACCAGATGCTATCTGTTTGTACCGGTTGCCCTTTGTGTTGGTTGCCATCAAAATCTCTGGTGTTTTTAGACCCTGCACTGCTGATTTCCTCTTCAAAATTGAAATAGCTGTGGCCTGTTTGAGAAATGAGACCCACAAGTTTAGGTGGGTGTTGCAGCGAGTGCCACTGGCCATTCTCTGTAGCAGCACCTTTGCAATTATGTCTACAATAACATGCTTTTTGGTCTGTGGTTTACAATCTGTTATTCCCTTTTCCCTGTTTTTGCTGCTTAAATCCCCCATGCCCCACTTTTTTTCTTATTGTCTGTTTCCTTGGTGAGGTAGTTCCGGGTGTTTTTTCCTTGGTAATTTGATCTTTTATACTTTTTATGTTTTTTTCTTTCTTTTCTTCTTGTGAAAAAAATGTTGATAAATTTAACTCTATTAATTTGCTTTATGATAAATTCAGCACTGGAATAAAACTGTGGTGCCCCCTTGCCTTGGTGCCCTAAGTGCATTCTTAATTGGTTTAATGATTAATCTGGTTCTGCCCTTTCTCTAAATATTTGTATCCTGTGCTCATGTAAATGTTGAGAGTAAAGCCCTGGTAGGATGATCTAGCTATGAGGTGGGAAGCTACAGGCTGATGCATATGCACACAAAGTTTTTTATTCAAAACATGCTTGGCTGGATGTGATTGGGGAAGATCTCCAGAGGCTCGACATTGCCATGGAGGATGCTGTGGAATTGGTACAGGACCACTAGCAATAGAGACCACTGGTGAACCTGGTCAGCTCTATGCATGATGATGTCTCTGGGACCACTAATCTTGGATGACCCCAGCCCCATCAATCAAGAGCCTGAAGCAAGCAAACAAGCTAATGCAAAAAACTTCTACTATTCTTATCAAAGGTAACAAGATGATGGAATTTGTAGAGGTAGAACAAAAATGTGTTGCAGAATTTAATTGTCTATGATATTCTGTGCAGACATAGATGTGTGATGAAGAAGCTGAATTTGAAATTACATGGCTTCAGATTCAGTCCTGCAGCAGCACAATACCTTGGACTTGTACCATTACTCAGATCAAGTAAATTTTTATTAATGAAATTCATTAGATGGAAACTTTGTAGAAAAACTTGAAGTTGACCTTTTCTGTTCTGAGTAGTAAACTTAACAGGTCGCCTTGTTTAACACCACCACTTGGCTCTTGAGTGTTTTTAGTAGTGTTCATTCTGGTGCATGCATATAAACCAGCGCTCTGGTTTAACGATAATTTTCCCCCTTTCTGTACCCCCTCCAATGGTGAAGGACCTGAAAAAGGGTTAGGGATAATGTCCCTGCTTCAATAAAGATATACGAAAAGGACATTTTAATGTTAAAATCCTTTTGGAATCAATGCTCATAAGCTTTCCTCTTTATATCATTGATAAATTACATGTAAGTAATTTACTAGTGTCAGTAAAAGTCAACTGTACTTTATCCTTCCTCTTTCCATAATAATATTGCTATATGTGGTTATTTGGTCTGTCTTTACATTCTGAGTTCAAATTCCACTGAGGTCGACTTTGCTTTCATCCTTTCAGGGTCAATAAATTAAGTACCAGTTGCGTACGGGGGTTGATTTAATCAACTGGCTCCCTCCCACCAAAAAATTTCGGGCCTTGTGCCAAAAAAAAAAGAATATTGCTGTGTGTGTACATATAAGCAGACAAACAAATAGACAGACAGACAACAGACAAGCAAGCAGGCAGATAGACAGACAGACAAACAGGCAGACAGGCAGGCAGGCAGACAGACAGACAGACAGATAGATTGATAGATAGACACACACATGAACACACACACACAAACATACAGAAACACAGACAGATGGACAAACAGGTAGACAGATGAAGAGAACTGGCTTTAAATGTGAAATAAATTGGGTTATAGGAAAACTTGACAAATATAGATTTATTTTGTCTTGATATTAATGTCCTTTGTATTTTTTCTTTTCAGAATATCTTCCATGGTAACAGACTCTTTGCCTTATGCTGTTAGATGCTATAATGGCCAAACATGTATACATAACTCACCTGGTTTGCTATATTGAGGTATACAAATGTATAATCACCTTGTGATAAAATATATAAACTGTAAAAAATATATAAACTCAGTAAAAATATTAAAAAAAAACAATCTGAAAATATAAAACCATGTGAAAATATTAAAAAAACTATGTAAATATAAAAAAGCGTGAAAATATACACCCCCGTGAAAATATTTTTTTTTTAAATGTGAAAATATATGGTCTATATATACTTACACATAAACACACACACACACACACACACACGTACATATATATGTACCAGTGTGGAAGACCAGCAACAGCAGAAGCAGCTGCCCCAAAGTGTCTACAAGACACTACCTGCCCCCAAGGCATGATACAGTTGCAAAGACTATTTACAACACTCTGCATGCCCTGATATAGACATCAAAGGCTTGTCAGAACCAGCATGGATTCACACCTTTATAAACAAAAAATACTGGTGAAACACCCCACTAAAAAAAGCAATTCGGTGCAAACATAACAGACCTGATATTGTTCTGTGGGACAAGGTACAAAAGTCATGCACTGTTGTAGAGGTCAGCTGCCCAGCAGATGTGAACATACAATCAAAAGTTCAAGAAAAGGAGAACATTTCTGGTGAATTAATGCGGGACTTAAGTAATTGTACCCTGACTATAAAGTCTTGTTTGCACCTATCAACATAGGTGCATTAAGCTATGTACCTACAAATTTACACAAAAACCTAGAAATACTAAGTTTTTCAAAGAAAGAGCAAAAAAAATACTGATGCAGATTCTCCAAATCCAATCTATTAGCAGTACAGTGAAGATTTGTAATACATTCCAAAGATTCACTATCTGAGATTCTTCAGATAAATAGGTGCACACACCTGGGTGTGTGCATTGATAACTCAACCAACGCACCAACTCAACACATGTTTATAAACATCAAGAACTCCCTTAACTCAAAAGTCTTGTCGTTTTGTTAGCAACCAGCTTGAACTATCTCAAGAAGAACTGAAATAAAACTCAGAGGAGAATTGTACATATTATGCCAGGTCACTTATGAGTGCTACTAGTAACATATAGTTTGATAGGACTTGTATGGTTAGGTCATCAGCAACAAAACCAGTTCCCTTATCTGACTTACTAGGTAAGAAGGGTTACAAGAAATATTTGTCCAAAATAATTTACCCTATGTTGGGATGAACTCATTGATAAACTTTAAAATTCTGGATTAGTGTCCAGCAGGCTATTAGATCGCTGGGAGAAAGCACTGCTGAGTTTACTACACTAGTAGTGTAATTGGGTAGATAGTCTAGCTTAGTAGTATTGGAAAGCAGCCAGATCCAAAGAAGAGTATCTCAGAACATAAACACTTACTGCTTGTAAGAGCTTATGAGGGGGGGGGGGGGCAAGGGAGTCGACTCCAACAGTAAAGTGGGTCAGAAGAGTGTTCAGAATCCATTGACCTTCTCATCATGAAGAGGGTATGAAGGCACAATGAATGGGTTGTATCTGTGGCCCCAGATTCTCAGTGATAAGTGATAAGAAAGGGGACATTCATTCATTCAGCCATTTAGTTATGGTTCTCTACATTGTGTGTTCAAATCCCACAGAGGTCAGTTTTGCCTTTCATCCACCTTCCAAGATAAGTACTAGTCCAAGGTAGTCATCATCATCATCATCATCGTTTAACGTCCGCTTTCCATGCTAGCATGGGTTGGACGATTTGACTGAGGACTGGTGAAACCGGATGGCAACACCAGGCTCCAATCTAATTTGGCAGAGTTTCTACAGCTGGATGCCCTTCCTAACGCCAACCACTCAGAGAGTGTAGTGGGTGCTTTTACGTGTCACCCGCATGAAAACGGCCACGCTCGAAATGGTGTCTTTTATGTGCCACCCGCACAAGCCAGTCCAGGGGCACTGGCAACGATCTCACTAGAAAATCCTACGGGAGCCAGTCAGGCGGTACTGGCAACGGCCACGCTCAAAATGGTGCATCTCATGTGCTACCCGCACAAGAGCCAGTCCAGGGGCACTGGCAACGGTCTTACTTGGCTTGCCGGGTCTTCTCACGCACAGCACATTTCCAAAGGTCTCGGTCAGTAGTCATCGCCTCAGTGAGGCGGATCGACAAATTTGTTAGTGAGGGCCAAAGTACTTTACAATATTTGTTCTGGTTCTTTATATCCTGACCCATGTTTTAATGCCAATTTTAAATGTTTTTAGTTTAAATTCAATGACTGGCACCTGAGCCAGCAGAGCGCTAAGAGCACCATCCGAGCGTGATCGTTGCCAGAGCAGCTGACTGGCTTCCGTGCTGGTGGCATGTAAAAAGCACCATTCGAGCATGATTGTTACCAGTGTCACCTTACTGGCACTTGTGCCGTTGACACATGAAAAAAACATTCAAGCGAGGTCATTGCCAGTGCCGCTGGACTGGCTCTTGTGTAGGTGACATGTAGAAAACACTAAAGCATCAGCTAGCAATTGTGTACATAGCTTTTCATGTTCACATTGTCTGTCAGAATTGCCAACAACCGTCTAATAAACTTTACATTTGTTGTTATTTTACTTTTACTAATATTAGGTCAACATTGGTTTATAACAATTTGTTAAGCAAAATAAATCAGATAATCATTGTCATTTGAGTTTCTGATACCATAATACAGTGAAAAATCAAGACTTTATTACAGAAAAACTAGATGTGATGGAGAAAAACTAATAACAGATCTGAAATCAGCATAAAAAATTGCTAAAAAACTTACAAATACATTTAAACATCAAAAATCATGCAGACTTGTGTTATCATTATCATTATTACAGCACTAGCTGGCAGAATCGTTTGCACGCTGGGCAAAATGCTTAGCAGCATTTCATCTGTCATTACATTCTGAGTTCAACTTCCATTGGGGTTGACGTCACCTTTCATCTTTATGTGGTCGATAAAATAAGTACCAGTTAAATGCTGTGGCTGATGTAATTGACTTACTTCCTCTTCTGAAACTGCTGGCCTTGTGCCAAAATTATTATCATTACTATTATTATTATTTCTTTTATCTCAGGTTTTGTTGGTACTCCTGGAGTCTTGTATGCGTAGCAGGTTTGCTGCCTGCAGCCTATGGTACCATGCTATCTGTTCTTTTTAACTAATACTTTCCTGATTATTCTGGCCGTGCCAAGGAGGCAAACCTTTTGTAACAGTTCTACTGTGCACTCTATTCCAATTTCCTTTATATTCTTCTTGATACCTTCTGATGCTGTCTCCAAGGACCCAACAATAATCCGCACTATCTTCACCTTCTTCATTTTCCATAGCCAGGCTATTTCGTACTTAAGAGGGCTGTATTTATTATCTATTTTTGTGCCTTCCTTCTTGACTATTCATGGGTCAGAGGGGCACACAACATCAACTATATAGCACATGTAGTGCACCATGTCCACCACCACTACACCCAGTCAGTTATGCTCTAACACCTGATCTGTTTGAATTAAGAAATCCCAGAAGATTTTGCAAGTCTCCAAGTCTGCCACTCTCTGTGGTTTGTACTTATACCATGTCTTGCCTCTCTCTAGCCCCAACTTTTTGCACAGTTTCCAATGTAGTGCTTTCATAAGCTTATCATGTTGCCACAACTTGTAGTGGTTTTGGGCAATTCTAAGGCATTCATTAGTGATATAGGCAATGGTTTTGTTCACTCTATTACAGATGTTGCACGGCAGAGATACTTGCTCATTCTTAAGGTCAGTGACACTTGCTCATTCATTATTATTATTATTATTATTATTATTATTTATTAAGCAGTGAGCTGGCAGAAATTTTATCTGTCCCTATACATATAAGCTCAAATTCTGTTGAGATGGACTTTGCCTTTCATCTTCTAGGGATGAATAAGATACTTATTAGTTGAGCACTGAGGTTGACATAATCGACTAGTACCCTACCATGCAAAAATAAAAAATACAGACCTTGTGCCTTTAGTAGAAAGAACTATTATTTAGTAGAAAAATTTTTTAATTATTATCATTATCATTTACTTTTAATCTGTATGTTTGTTACAATCACTTGCCAAAATACACACAGCATCCTAAGGTGAGTGAAGGATAAAAGATGTTACAGTATGACTGGAAGCTTTGAGAGAAGTGGCGGGGACAGTAGCAAAATATCTCCACAGACATTTACATTGATAGGCTTTTTCTAAGGATGTGGAAGTACTTGTTAGCACTATCTTTTGGATTTCTCTAAGATGTGGGTCTCTTGGGATGTTATCTAGATGTTTCTGACATCCCTTCTTTATCATACCTAAGGCACCTACAATAACAGGGACAGTTCTTGTTTTAAGATGCCACATCTTTTGTATTTTAATTTCCAGGTCCTTATATTTACTTAATTTGTTAAATTCCTTTACAGATATATTTTTATCAGTAGGAACACTTACACCTATTAATCTACGAGTATTTTCTTCTCTGTCTTTAACGACTATGTCTGGTTGATTAGCCTGGATTATTCTGTTGGTGTTGACTGGGAAATCCCAGAGGATAGTGACATTTTTACCTTCAATGACTGGCTCAGGATGGTGTCCATATCAGTAAGCAGGAGTGCTAATTTTGCAGTGTTTACATATTATTATTATCTCTCTCTCTCTCTTTCTCTCTCTCTCTCTCTTTCTCTCTCTCTCTCTCTCTCTCTCTCTCTCTCTCTCTCTTTCTCTCTCTCTCTCTCTCTCTCTCTCTCTCTCTCTCTAAGAAATCAGCTGTGCTCAAGCCTGGAGAGAGATGAACTCTGCCACGCTTAAAAAACATCCCAGATATGCCATGGAGTAACAGAATCATTAGAACATCAGACAAGATACTTTGCAATATTTGTTCTGGCTCTACAGCAGTGAGGTGGCACAATTGTTAACATGCCAGGAAAAATTGCTTAGTGGCATTTTGTCCGTCTTTACATCCTGAGTTCAAATTCCGCCAAGGTCAACTTTGCCTTTCATCCTTTCAGGATTGATAAAATAAGGACAAGTTGAGCAGTGGGGTTGATGTAACTGACTTACCCCTCTTCCAAAATTGCTAGTCTTGTGCCAAAATGTGAAACCAATATTTGATCTGGTTCTTTGCATTATGAATTCAAATCCCAGTGAGGCCTACATGAGTGGTTAACTTAAGCTATTGCCCACTCTCATCAGGAGTTAAGGGCACATCCTTCTTATACTGTGGTTTCAAATTTTGCAGATGGCTATCTTCACGTTAAGCCCTATAAAATTAATAAATTAAGTAGCACTAATATTTTGGGTGAGGGCAATATTCAATCGATTATATCTCCTGTTCCTCTCATTTAACTAATTGACTTATGTGGGAACCCAAGCCAATGAGACAGTCTCTTTGAAATCAGATGACCTGCCAGAAATACCGGCCAAATTTTCCCCCATTTGCACCTTGTTGTTCTAACAAAAAGGCAGGAGACATTGAACAATGTGCTTCTTGATACACAAAAAGACAGAATGGCCATAACTGGAACACATTTGATTATATACATTACATACAGTGAATTAGAAGAGTCATTAAAGGATCGGACTAGATGCTTTGTAGGATTTATTCAGGATGAGGTCAACTTGTCTTTCATCTCCTTTAGATGATAAATAAAGTAACAGGTTAGGGTCGGTGGATCTGTGGGGAAGCAGAATCACTAGAGCATCCTTTTTAATCCTGCAGCTCTAATTATAAATTCAAATCCTGCCATGACCTCTTTGGGTAGTAGACTTAATCTGTCTCTCAGTAAAACACCACCAGCTGGTTATTAGATGCTGTCAGTGAAATCTAGCCTGCTGCAAGCTCTTAAGACAGGTTCCAACTAAGAGGATGCTTTTTTCCCTTCAGTCATTGAATGCTGTAGAGGATCCTAGCTGATCTGAAGTTAACACTTTTGTTACCATATTTCAGGTGAAGTATACTGCCTTTGTTTCGATTAATTCTTAAAATAATGTAGAATTTGGTTACATAAATTTGTGGTTATTAAGTAGGTGTTTAGAAAATGAATTAGCATATATTTCAATAGAAGGCTTTAATGTAAATAACTTTAAAATGAGAAATTTGTATCGTAAAACTAAGAGGCTGTCTCAGAGGGTGTGGTTCGTATCAAAAGAGTTAAATAAACAACAACAATTGGTTTCACAATAAATCCCTATTGTATCCCCAAATACTCTCATTATTTCACATTCTAAACAACATCATATGCTTGTCACGAACCTCTTTCAGGCATTTCTTTAATTACAGTCATCACAAGCCAATGAAAAAAAGAAAGAAAAAGGCAATATATAATAAGTTATAATTAGTAAGCTCTGTGTTAATATCTTCATAAAAAGGGAAGAAAAAGAGTAAAAATAAGAGATAGAGTGGGAAGAGAGAGAGAGAGAGAGAGAGTGAGGGAGAGAGAGAGGCAGTGGGAGAGGGGGAGAAAGAGTGAGGAAGAGAGAGGAAAAGTGACAAAACCACGAGTTGAGTCACATCTATATTTAATGTCAACTATTTCATTTTGTTTTGGTTCGGCAAGGTTAAACAATTTAGTATATTTTAGTACATGTACTGCCAAACATATTCATGTTCCTTTCTCACCAGCATGTATATCTATATGCATGTGTATGTATATCTATGTGCATGTATGAGTGTGTATGTGTGTGTGTGTGTGTACAGGGTGGACCAAAAGTCATGCACCATAACACCAACATTTTATTTATGTTATATTATCATTTTGATTATTCATTTATTCTTTTACTTGTTTCAGTCATTTGACTGCAGCCATGCTGGAGCACCGCCTTAAAGGGTGTTAGTCGAAGAAATCCACCCCAGGGCTTACTTTTTGTAAGCCTAATATTTATTCTATCGGTCACTTTTGCTGAACTGCTAAGTTACAGGGGACATAAACACACCAGTATTGGTTATCAAGTGATGTGGTGGTGATGGTGGGGACAAACACAGATACATACACACAGATATATATATATACATATATATATATATATATATATATATATATATATATATATATATATATATATATATACATACATATATATATATATATATATATATATATATATATATATATATATATATATATATATGTATGTATGTATGTATGTATGTATGACAGGCTTCTTCCAGTTTCCATCAACCAAATCCACTCACAAGGCTTTGGTTGGCCCGAGGCTATCGTAGAAAACAATTGTCCAAGGTGCCATGCAGTGGGACTGAACATGGAAGTATGTGGTTTGGAAGCAAGCTTCTTACCACACAGCCATGCCAGCACCCTCCACACAGCCACACCTGCACCCTCCATACAGTCACAACTGCACCCATAATAATCATTATTGTTATTACTACAACCATTAAGCTAGTGAGTTGGTAGAATCATTAGCATGATGGGCAAAATGCATAGCAATATTTCGTCCATTTTGAGTTCAAATTCCACCGAGGTCGACTTTGCCTTTCATCCTTCTGGGGACAATAAATTAAGTTTTAGTAAAACGCAGGTGTAGATGTAATTGACTAGTCATCTCCCACCAAAATTTCATGCCTTGTGCCTTTAGTGGAAAGGACTATTATTATTATCGTTATTATTATTCATTTTGTTTGCCATGTGCAAGTATGCATGTATTCTTCATTATTTTATTTATTTTATTCAATTTTGGAAAAATTAAAGTATGTCTAACAATTCCAGAGGGTATTAAACTTATTTTGCACATGACTGTTGTATGTCTGTCTGTCTGTATGTATGTATGTATGTGTGTGCATATGTATGTATGTATGTATGTATGTATACACACACACACATATATATATATGGTGGTTGTCTACTCCTTATGCAGAGTTTGACCATCTCCTGTACCTACACCTTAGAACCTCAGGCATCTGATGTAGCTTTTTAAACCAGTCAATGTTTTAAAAAGACACCCATATAGATTGCATATTTGATTTGGACCACGAAGAGCTGCAGATAAGTTCTGAGCTTTGTGGATCTTAAAATGTCTTTTGAGGCCTCTGTTAGATTTGCAAAACTTCTGGCATACATTGCATTGAAAGGTGTGCACAGATATATAGGCAGAATGGTTGGTGGAGTTTCATTTTCCATGGGTTCACAAATGAGATTTAAGTCCAGCAAAAGGATGGCATGGTCTGTCACAAACATGTGTGTGTGTGTGTGTGTGTGTATGTGTGTGTGTGTGCGTGTGTGTGTGTGTGAAGTTAACAGATGATATCCAATGATTCTCAGTATAGAAAACAGTAGCATTCAAACGATTTGAACTTAGAATCTAATTATGAGGCACCAATTCCACAGAGTAAAGAATGGCTATAAGAGAAATCAAGGTGGCTGGACCCGTGAAAAATTGATGGAAAATATAAAAAATGTAAGCATTTGTAAATTGTGTGCTGGTGCCATGAGAAATGTTCCTGTATAGTGTCAGTTACAGAATATAGAAAGATGTGTGAAACCAATAACAATATAATCCAACCAAAATGTCTGTTACGTAAACGTAAACAGAATTACTATTTAGCCTTAAAATACATCGCACATTTTCAAAGAACCTTCTTAGCTTATTGGTATGGAACGTTCTTCTGATATTCTTTTACTTGTTTCAGTCATTTGATGGTGGCCATGCTGGAGCACCACCGTTTAGTTGAAGAAATCAACCCCTGGACTTATTCCCTGTAAACCTGGTGCTTATTCTATCAGTCTCTTCTGCCGAACAGCTAAGTTATGGGGACACAAACATTGGTTTTCAAACAATGGTAGTGGGGGAACAAACACACACATAAAAATATTATATATATATATATATATATACATACACACACACACACATATATATATATATATATATATATATATATATATACATATATATATATATATATATATATATAAGCAATAATAAATCTCTGAGCAAGATGTAAATAGTAGCCGCACAGAATTGTGAAGTATATTTTCCACCTAAATGTGGCAGACCCATAGGGGATGATGCTACTGTTGTTTTGCTCGACAAAAGGCAGTGCTCCAGCATGGCCGCAGTCAAATGACTGAAACAGGTAAAAGAGTAAAGAGTATATATGACAGGCTTCTTTCAGTTTCTGTCTACCAAATTCACTGACAAGGCTTTGGTCAGCCTGAGGCTATAACAGAAGACGCTCTTTAAAGTATAGAGTTGAATTTCGTGTAGCCACCTGTTAGCAACTTTTCTCCCCCACCTATTTTGTAGGGGATATTACCCATTTTTCTGGGCTCTTTTCACAGCTATACCCCGTTCAAAATTTGAATTAGATTTTGTGTGAAAAAAAATGAAAGGAGTGAGGGGGGGGGCTTGTTTATAGTTTGTAGAGAAAACGTTAAACATGCCTGAAAAAAATATAGTCTTTCCCTTCCCCAAATAAAAGACACAAAGATCTATGAAAAAAGGCAAATAAGTACCGGGGGTGGAGGAAAGAAGAGAGAACTAACAGTCAATCGCTGTAGAACTCTCAAAATAAAAACATAAACACCTGAAAACCTTAGCTTCTATACATTACTGAATGCGTTTCCCTCTTTATCTGTCTCTCTCTGTTTTTTTTTTATGTTTTCCTCCTTTGTATATATATGTTTACCATACTCTTTCTCACTCTTCCCTCTGTATATCTCTCATGCATGCTGATCCCACCTCTCTCTCTTGGCATGCTTTCATTTTGTTTAAAATTTCTTTGCTGTAATGTTTACTTTCATTTTGTGATAGACAGCTATCCCACAAAATGTTAGCTTCCAAATCCTGTTTTCTGACTGGATTAAAATTATCAAATTTTAAACCATCAGTAATATTTTTTTTAAATCTCTCTGAAATAATGTTTATTGCTACCTAAATGTTCATGTTCTATAAGAACACATGCTACTGCTATTTTAATCCCAGGAGGACACCTCCTCCAGCTGGTTATTTAGTGCACTTCACACTCAATATATATTGCAAGCAGGGAGAGAACTCCCTACAATTCTAGCTCGGAGACCACCAGATCATATGATTTCAACCTCAGTGATGGATACTTGTCTGCTAGATATAGCATTAGTTCCTGGTTTGCTAGTTGCAAAATCAGTGGCTGTGTGACACTGTTTTTCAATATATTGCAGGGATTAAAATAGCAGTATCATCTGTTATTATAGAACACCCATGTTTAAGTGGCAATAAACATTACTTCTCAGTATAAATACTGCTTTTGTCTCTAAGCACACAGGAGCCTCCATTGCACAGATGCAGTAAACAATGCCCCATTTCAATCCAAACGATTTCAATTTCCAATGAGTCCTAGTTTTGCCATGTCCATCAACAAATCACAAGGGCAAACATTTTCAGTTGCTGGTCTACACCTTGAAGAGCTCTGCTTCACTCATGGTCAGTTTTATATTGGATGTTCAAGAGTAGGAAGTACTGTAAAAACCCATGTAAATTGTGCACCTGTGTAAGTTACGCAGGTGATTTTCGGGATAAAATTTATTAAAAAAAGCTTCTACTCATATAAAATTCGCACCCAAAAGTTTTCAGAATTGCCAACAAAGGTCTTCAATTTAGTTGTATTTAGCATAATTTCACTTACTTATGATTAGATTTTATTAAATTTTCATTAAAAAAATGAAATTTCTGTTTAACAAGTATCACATTGAAAGCTTTTAAATTACAAAGTGTTTGTATTGTTTATAATAAACTTTATTTTACATTTCTTGCCCACAAGAGATTATGTCCGATCTTTAGCATACTGCTGTATGTCTTCTCAAACCATGATCACAGGAAAAATTGTTAAGAATTACCAACAAAAACAAAGCTGAAAGTTAAGTTTAATTACCAATAAACATCAGCTTGGATGACTCAAGCGACAGAGGAAGGTGACCAATCAAACTGTAAACAGAATTATTTCCCTCCTATTCTTGACAGAACCTATGAGTATCAAAATTTGAATCCCTTTCACTCTTATAATGTCAAGCAAACTTAAAAATTTGTCATTACTGTTATTGTCAGCATGGGCAGAACTTATGAATTGTTTACTGCGAAGAAGAAATTAAATATAACTCCAAGCAATGTAAAATATAGCCTGGACCATGTTTACCAGCATGAACACCAGACTTCAAAAAGTAGTTAACCATTTAATGGTTTTAGTAAATTTATACAGAAAAAGTAAGCATTATACCATCTAGCATAAATAAAAGTCAACTTCACATTTAAGCCATTATTTTTTCTGTAAAAACCTTTTCTGACATTAAATAAGTCAACTTCCGGTATGAATGTTTACATTTTGTATGTCTTTTTGCAACAAAAAAATTTCAAAAAAAATTCTGGAAACGATCTACATACACATGTAATTCACACACCCCCTAAAGTTTATTTTTGCATAAAAAAGTGCGTAAATAACATGGGTTTTTATGGTAAGTAAAATCTTTACATCTATGCACCAAATAGAAAAAGAAAAAGCTTCTTTTATCAAGACATTATAAACTGCCAAAAAATACTGCAGAAATTTGTCCTGATCAAGACGCCTATCCATAGGGGAAGACATGGTCTGACATAGAAGAAAAAAAAGAATTGAAATAAAGGTATTCTACTGTGAAAATTGTCCAGCAATGCCAGGTTACTCAGCTAGTATAATATATAACATATATCATATATATAATATGCATGCATGTATATATATCATCATCATCATCATCATCGTTTAACGTCCGCTTTCTATGCTAGCATTGTATATGTACACAGTCCACTTTTTGTTTTCTTTACCTGCCACAGAGTGCTTGAAGTTTACAAACTTCCTACACTTGGATCTTACTCTTATATATTGATATATGTGTATGTGTGTGTGTGTATATATGTAAGTTAGTGAGTGCCTCTATGCTTGTTCTCATGCTGCTGGAAAACTGGTGCTGGTTTGTCTCCTTAACTTAGCAATTTGGCATAGAGATCAACAGAATAATTACCAGACTTTAAAGAAAATAAGTTTTGGGGCAATTTGTTCGAAAAGACCCTTCAAATGGTGACCCACCATGGCTATTGTGCAATTACTGTAACAAGTAAAAGATAAAATATAAATTAGAATTTAATCATGTGCGATGAGTCCCAATGTCTCATCTATTTCTTTTTTGTATTTTTAGTGTGACTAAATATGATTTTTTGTTGCATGCATAACGAGATTGACAAAATGCAGAGAATGATTGACCTTCCACGTACTGTAAACCAATTTAATAAATGGTGTTGCATGACACCATTAATCTAGAAAGCACTTACATTACAAGCTGTTCCTTGATAAAAGAATGCTGTACATCTAACAGCATTACACTTCTTTATCTACAGAAGACATGGCAACCTGGGGAACTTTCTGAATGGCCTGCCTAACAAAAAATTGCCTGATGAGGAAACATTTTCCATGCGGTTCGCATCTCGAAAAAGGTTACCTACGCCTGACTTACAACAATCAGAAATCACTGGCATAACTACATAAGTGTGCCCGACTACGACTTTATTGTCTCACGTCTTCCCATTGCTCCACCCCCATTAAGGTATGATATAATCGTAATCTACACCATCTGAAAGTTATTTGTAGAAAATTTCATCAAAGAATTATCCATTTTTCTGAGAGTTTACGAGGAAACAAAGTCGGCTGATGGTCACCTTATATAGGTATGCCAAGACATTTTGTAGGTCCAACTTAAAAACTTCCAGCTGTTAATCGTTTAAACCAGGGGTTCTCAACCATTTTTTTTTTATCTACAGACCCCTTTTTTCACTATTTTATCCAGGTAGATCCCCATAGTCCCCAGGTAGATCCCCGATGTTTATAGAGTAGTTTTATAGAAACTTCTTTCAAAATTCCTATTTTGTTTTTAACAATTGTGTAGGGTGAACTATATAAAACGTTTCTTGCAATAAATACCAATACATACATATAAAGCAAAATTTTTTCAGGGGTCTTTATAATACTATTGTAGATCTCCAGTTTACTGTTCTGTTGCATGGACCCCTCAAAAAATTTATGTAGACCTCAGTTGAGAATCAATAGTTTAAAACTATTTTCTTTCACCATTCGATGATACGCTTGAGTAATTAAGTTATGCTTCGCTCATGTTAAAAGTAATTAAAAGTCATGCTTTGCTCACGTTAATTAAACACGCAATCAAAATGTATGGTCGATCCAACAACTATAACACTGTCACACTAGTTGTTTTCTCGAATCGAGCCGGCATTCTACTGTCTATTATTTTACTTCCTTTTTTACTAGTTTCATTTTGTAGGGAAACAAGCGCACATCCGTATTGCTTAGGAAAGTCACTTTCATTTTTTAGTCAAAGAAAACACCTACTTTTGATAGAGAAAATACTTTCACTTTCATAGGACTCTGGAAACTATTAGACGTCGTGGTTTCTGTGGATCACATTTTAAATATTATGGAATGAAAAATGACGTTTTCTTAAAAAATGAAGTTGATTAGTGAAGTCAATGATGTCTCTCATTCTCAATTTTATTCTATTGGAAGAAGGAAAAAATAATTGCTTCTGTATTACAATTTTACGTGGGCTGAATGCGGCTGAGGAACCTAGAAAAAAAAAATCCTGGAAGAATGTCGAATGACCATAGACCAACGGAATGGATCGGGGAGCAAAACTAATTGACATTGTCAAATTTATAAAATCGTTAAAATGGAAATGAGGTACACACGTCCACAGTATGGGTGACAACAGGACAAAACAGTTAATAGACTGGATTACAAGAGATGAGAAAATAAATAAATTAAATAAATTTCACAAAAATTGGAGATCCGAAACTCAAATTGGAAAAATATGGGGAATTACAAAAGAAAGCCTTTTACTCGGTTATGGGAAAATATTGTCCTTTGAGAGAGAAGAATAAAAAAGGAAGACTCAACTATAAACTGTGATCTGCCAAAAGCTAACGACAAGAAGGCGCGCTATAACAGAGAGAGAGAGAGAGAGAGAGAGAGATAGAGATAGAGTCTGTCCACATAGAGAGTAACCATAAAATATTTAGAAGAAATAAAACCCAACTGATCCAAACGATCGCCAATATACATGCTTACATTCACACAGCATTCCCAAAAATATAATTACAGTAACAAAAGTCAAAAGAGCCAGTTTGGAGACAACGACAGACCTGGAGTAATGAAAGGACATCATTGGTGAGGTCATGAATAGCAACGAAATGATTGATAGATCGAACTGATTTGTTAATTGCTTAATTAGTTTGCAAGTGGACTAATAATAACAAAAGTTGAAATTGAACCAATGCATGTACCTGTTATTGGCAAAATGACCCCCACCCCCACTACAAGATACAACAGCGATGACTATTTTAACTGTCAAAGAAACTGGCACAAACGAATCTAAAATCCTAGCTTCAGACAATGTATTTTATGTATCTTAAATAAAGATACACTGGACAATGTAATAAGTTCCCGATACACGAAACAGTTGGGATAGGCACAGCTAGAATGCCTATAATCATAAGTCTGTTCGCTCGATCAGATCTGATCTGGGGTTAATCAAACAAAAAAAAAATATTAAAACGAGTCGACGAAGAAGCCAATGGTCAAGGGCAAATTGCAAGCGAAAGACTGCATGCGACACGTAAAACTTTCTGAACGGCACGCCTGATTTCACGAGGAAAATAACATTTTTTTTAGTAGTGCGGCCTGCCTGATGATAGACCACGTCTCATGCGGCCCGCTTGATAAAGAGTCACGTTTTATGCGGCCCGTTTCTCGAAAAAAGGTTGTCCATGCTTGCTCTATATAAGTATATAAGGTTCTATAAGTAACAGGTAAACCCCCCTTAAATAACGTCTTACCATCATAAATAATGCATTCATTAGACAATGGATAATACCTGATATACAAAAAAGTAGAAATGATCACCGCTGAGATGTCCATTCATAAGAGGTCTATCGGCCCGATCAGGTCCTACCTGGAGCTAAAAAACTACTAAAGAAAAATAGATACGAGGCAATGAAGGAGCGTCTATGTGATCAGTTTAATTGCTAGAAATAGCAACCAAATCTCCTGTACATCCTCTCCACCTTAAACCTTAGAAAATGACGTGTCAGGAAATGCCGTCTTGGGTTTCTTACGCATAACAGAATAGCGATTATGGGATGATCGCGGACGGAATGCCTTTAATAATAGATCTGATAGAACAAAGTTGGTCTGGGACCAACCCAAAGTAGCATGGAATGAGTAGGGACAGTACAGGATGGCCACTTTATATATGCATTTGCTGTAGTCGAAGGTTTGTTATATTTCAGAAGATGGCGGCCAATTTGCCTACTGCACAGGGCAACCAAAAACCCACTCTTTGCCACTGAGCTAACCGTACCATAAGAAATCAAATGGTTTCTTCCGAAGGCTTAAAATCTCACAATTTATAAGAGAGGGGAGGAGGAATGAGATCACACGATGTTTACAGCTTTCTCAAGAAAGTTGTTATTGTGATTTCCTGGGTCAACTTTGATTCAGCAGACGTATAATCAGAGGCGTTCCCGTCGTAATCATTCCAACTTTCTCTTTTTTCCTTTCTATGTTTATTTATTTAGTTTTGCTATATCTGGTTTTTATTTAAGATAAGGTGGGAGTACTTAGAGGGTCGACTGGAGTTTCTAGCATATCGAGGGACCACATAGAGGTTCCATCGTTGGCTCGCAATATTTTCGTTAGTTATATAGTCCCAGGTCAAACTTGATCGAGTGGACAGACCTTTGAAAAAGACGTTCTCGTCGTGTCCATCCCAACTTTATTTTTTCTGTATATCAAGAAATAGGCAATTATTGAGTTTAGGACATCACTTTCCCTTGACATAAACACTAATTGACGTAACTAAAGTGATGTCCTAATCTCAATAATCGCCTTAACTATATTATCCTATGCATGATGAATGGTGGTGATCTGAGGGAGATTTAGCTGCTATTTTTAGTAGGAATGAATTGGGTAAAGCTTAAGTGAAGAGAAATGGATTCAAACAAACTTGCTCAATACATTTTTATAGTACAGTACCATAAAACAGTATTGGTAAGAAATTAACTAGTACATTGTTACGAAACTTGGTGGGCAGTGCTATCTTAAAGCATGGGCACACTGGGCAGTTGCTAGGAGGCCCTTTAGATTTCGGGGGTCTAACACTACGTATAGATTAGTACATTGCTTTGTCCGGGTAGGAAGCTTTTAATGCAATTTACGACAGCCTTGTTGATGAGGTCGATGAATTGATAGAATCATTAGAGCTTTGGACGTAAATGCTTGCGGTGTTTCGTATTTAATGATGATTTTATTGAATAACGTGCTGAGGTACAACAATGCTTAGTTATGGCTGTTTATGTAATGAGCTCAAATCGCACCGAGGTCAATTCTGAAATAAGAAGTCGGTGAAATAAATTTAGTTGTCAAGCACCGAGTCGATTTAATATTTCTAGAAAGGTTTCTTGATGTGAACAGTAAACAATAGAAGATAGGTAATGAAAATAAAACAAAACACCGCATGAACAGAAGTAGAGGGTGGATGAGAAAATGGTAACAAGAGAGATAGAGAGGAATTTTGTTTTTTAAAAAATCGATTTCCTTACATAAGCACAAGACTAGGCTAACATTCAATAATTTGTGGTGGTGGTGGTGGTGGGATTAACTGCTGCTTAAAGTGGTGGACACAAGCATACTTCATGCAGTAAGACTAGACATTTTAATTTAATTAAAAAATTACTTAATGATGAGAACAGTCATTAAAGACTGAAGAAAAAATGATACGTAACATTCATGCATTTCTCATAGGCACGAACAAAACTATATATATAACCAAAGGCGTTCCAGCCGTGTCCATCCCATCATTTTTGTAAGTCACGAACTAACTACATTCTCTAATACAGTGTTTCTCCACGGGGAGTCTGTGAGGATTGAAAACAGAATCGACAAATTGTCATATTTAACAAAATTAAGGTAGTTTAAAATTTTTCAACTTGCCCAACACCATGGCGAAGAAAGAAGTTATATTGATGTCATTAATAAAGAGGTGGCAGAACCAAAAAGTTCAAGTATTTTTGGAGGGGAAGGATTGGTATTTATCCGCTCTAATATATTTTTTATTTAAGATAATAGCAGTAATTTGGGGAAATTTGACAGTTATTTCTAGGACAAATAACAAAATAGATTATTATTCTTTAGTTTGATATCCAGTCATTTAGCTCCAGAACAGCTCTCATACACACACACACACACATATATATATATATAGAGAGAGAGAGAGGCATTCCAACCGTAACCATTCCGTCTTTTTGTTGTTTTTAAGTATAAACTGAATCACCACAGTCCAAGATGCCCCCTCTTTCAAGATGACTAGGTGGGTAATAGGAAGTCCAGGCAAGAATTTGAAACCTCAAATCTTAGACTACTGACCATAGTTTAAAGAATATCTGGTTGCTATTCTTAGTATGCGAACGACCGATATGGAGGTATAAGTTACACCTCGCTGGTTCGCAAAGGCAAAATGAAGCTATTCGAAAGTGAAATCTTATCATGGCGGTGGATGGTAGAAGCATTAGGGAGCCGGCGGACAAAATACCTGTCGTATTTTAACCGTGAATTTTCTCGTCTTTGTTCAAATCCTGCCGCGGTCAACTATGCCTTCCATCCCTTCGGGGGTGGATAAAATAAACTATCAGTGAATGGATCTAGTTAATATTCCTTTAATACATTCTAGTTGTGGATTATAATAGAAATAAAAGTAACGTGTTAAGAATTCTAACTTTTTAATTGTTCTGTAAACTTTTCGGCAAAGAGAAACCTGCATTAAACATTGATTGGAGCGAAAAAAATATATATATTTCGGTGAGTTCTATCACAGGCACAAATACAAGGTTTTAGTTCGAAGATGGGAGTCCTGCGGTCTTATGAAGGGCGAAATGCGGCCTTATAAAAGAAGTACAACGTTTGAAAGGAAATCGTTATACTGGAATATATTTTGGCCGATTCAATTTTATTTAAAGCCTATCTTTTCAACAAATTACGAATTTTTAGAAGACGTGTATATTTCCTTATCACATGTTATTATTTAGATAAGATAATAACAATTGGGTTAAAAACAGAAGCCCGACGTTACGACGTGAATGCTTATTCCAAAACTCCGCCCTTTAAACATTTTGTTAGAGATTTTATGAACAACAACAACAATAATAGTAATAATAATTATTATTTCAAATGTGACCTTGTCAGATGACAACTATGTGGCCTTCCAACATAAAACGGTTCCCCACCTCTCGTTTATTGATTTAATATCAATCTTGGTGTATAACTGGTACTTAAGCGTCTACGTAGCTGCTCGATCTGCTTGAAATAGCAGCCCAGTCTCCCTCATATTATCCTACAATCTTAAAAAAAATATATAAAAGTAAACATTAGGCAATGTGATCGAAGATGAACTATACTGAAAAAAAAAGAAGAAAAACAAAGAGACGTGATTCTCACAGCGGAAATCTTTTTAATCATAAATCTGCTCGATCAGGGCTGGGCTGGACTAGTGTTAGCCAACGGCAACTGACAATAAGAAAGCCTCTAACTTAGTACTCTGCTTGCTAGAAATAGCAGTTGAATTTCTTTCATATCACACGGAATGTATTGTTTGTTTTTATGTATATAATGCATTCATAGAGGAAATAACTTGGATCATATAAGCCTTTTCAACCTGAATTCATCACCTGCTGGGAGTTAAACACTAACAGCAACTGGAAATTATTTTCTCGACCCCGAATGGATGAAAGAGGCCAAGTCAATCACGGCTTGATTTGAACTATCAAGACGTTAGACAATTTTTTGTTTGTTTTTGTTTGAGGTTCTACCGCTTCTGCTGCCATCCGCCACGATTTTATAAATAAAAATGATTTGCGGGGAGGAGGAAGATTATAATAGCGATAACTTCTAACTTTGTAATAATAAAAACATGATGGTGACGGTGAAGATACTGGAGATGATCATTACTAACTCTCAGATTAAATGGAACCGCCTATCTGTTTTATCTTTGTTTAGTTGTCGTTTTTAGTTTTAGATACTTTATTATTATTGTTATTATTATTATTATCATCATTAAACCATAACAAACTACTCACTCAACCATCTTTACACAGCGCACTGATTGATAAAGACATTGCAGCATATAAAAATGCTTTTTACTTTAAGCTTAGAAATAATATGAAGCTTAAAAATAACAGATATCGTTCGTCATCGTCTTTGTCGTCATTTTCAATAATCATAAATATCGCTGTTTTAAACTTTAAATGCAGTAAGGAAGAAAGAAGTAGGAGGGGGGATAACAATACATTTCTCCCGTGTCTAAAAGAGTTTTCCAGAAAATTTTTATTCATTTTTTTTAATTGCATTTCTGGAGACAAAGCTTAAACAGATGTTTGTAAATAGTAAATGTATAAATAAATATAACTGCAGTGAAGAGGCATCCCACTCGTCACTCATAAGTTCGAGATACTTTAGAGCATGTCTCCTTTTATAGGAAATACATATAGATCAGACGATTGTAGTGTTTCTTAAGTTCAAATTTTATCCTTTATATACATATCACTGTTGAAAACTGACACAAAAATGAATTTTATATTAATCTAAAAAGAAACATATTTGGGGGTTTAAATGTACTACTATATATACTAAATTTCTGCATATGTGCGTATAGATACATAGATAGTATAGACATAAATATATACACGTGTGTGTACGTAATGCATAAAAGCATAATTGGTGTATGAATATGCCTATATCTTTATTTGCATTATATATAATTGACTATATATGCATTATAAACCGGAGTTTTAGACGGTGAACTCAAGAGGTAATTTTCTTGGGCAAGGCATAAACGACACAAGCCTCATTTTCCCGGTCTCTAATTTATTAAATATTTATGGGGAGGAGGTGAAAAATATTATTTATACACTACAGGTAAATAAATAAATAAAATAGAGAGCAGCAACTAAAAAAATAAGATGTTCTGTAATATTACAACTGATATATTGTGTTCAATTTCATAATGCAGACGATAACATTATCTCAAGTAAAATATTATCCATCAAATAATAACTAATTAATTTTCATTACAGCAAACTTTATTTTGCGTTTTCTTTCTCAACCGTATATTTAATTTTTATTATTGGCAATAGAAAATAAATATTCTAAGAGTATAGAAATTAATTTTGCTATTGCTTTTCTTTCTACCATCTGTAAGTTGCAAACCTCCTAAGCACTATCAGTATGGCCATAAAATGGAGGCTTTATTTTCAACATAAAAACAACCGATAATAGACCTCTACTTCGTGTCCAACCGTGAATGTATTCCTACGCCTCAGTCGAGAAAAGAAAATACACGAAACAAAAAAATTTAATTCATTTAATTATTGCAAAATACAACTGCTCAATACAAACATAGACGTTGGTAATGCATCTAAGTTATATTTTTGGCAAAAAAATAAGCTAATTGTAAACTTTCATTGAAATTTTTTTGCCATTCTCAAGGGACTCTGTTTTCATTATATGTTCGTCGGAGCTCCACGACGACAGCCATATTGCAATGGAACACTACACAGGTTGCTGTTCTAGCTGAGCTGGAAGAAACTAGGTAAAGATTTTCGAATTTTTCCCTAATTTTCTGTCTCTTTAAACAATTTCCCTCTCTTCAAATAATCTTCAAGGTTTTTATCTCGTTTCTAAATACAGTTCAATCGAAAAGCTGTTAAATTTTTTTCTTCTATATTTTGTCATTGGAATAATAAAAAAAAACAAAAAGATGTTCTCTCTTAGTTTTTATTGAGAAATGGGGGAATCGAGATGTCGTATAATTACCATTTAAAAACCTCCTCTTTATACACGAATTACACAACGGTAAGACAATTAGGTGTGATTATAAAACTACTATTTAGCTTTTTTTTTCCTTTCTCGTTCGCTTTTTTCCTTCATACATCGAGCTTTTCTAATATGTTTCAGTCGGAGCCGTTGTTTGAGAATAATAGTCATTTTAAAGCTAACTAAATAGTATAACTTGTGATCCTTTCATTCTATTTTATTATTATCGACATTGACATAGAATTCTAATATTGTTGCCTTGCAGAATGAAAAATTTACTTCGGTTGCGCTACTTCATGCAACTGGCCATAATATGGGGGATTGTTTTTGGTACTGTTGCACAATCAATAACAGTCCCCTACTTTATGGCCATTATTAAGTTCACATACACCTAAACGGTGCGTTACTTCGGATTTTATTTTCGTCTTTAGTCTCAATAAATGTTAGATCTATCTCAGAAAAATATATATACGCTCACTAAAAGACAAAAATCTAGATTTGTTTGTTTAAATTCTCTCCTCCATTATCATATGAGCGAATTATATAAACCCGATCACACACACCCACCTATTTCATGCTTGCTTGCCGATGAGATTTGAATTCCCATCCTGAAGGAGGATATTGAAATATATTCGTTACATATAGCTATTTCTAGAACAAAAGTTCAAGTTCCCCAACTTAATGTATTTTAAATCGTTTCTGTTTCCCCTTCAAATCCACTTTTTCATATTTAAATGCGAAAAACCGCACTAACTTACATCTGTTTAACCTAGTCGATTTCATATAGTTTAGTCTAGTGAGGGTCTTTTTTTTCTTCTTAAATCATGAAATGAAAGTCTCGGCTGTCAAAACTTTTGGGCAAATATACAAATACATACATAACACATTTAGATGTGCTCTCTTTGTAACTGTTATTTTGTCTATCTCACTCCCTCTCTCTATATGTAGCCATTACTCTATCGTAATCTCCCCCCTTCTCTATATGTAGCTATTACTCTATCTCAATCTCACACACTATATATATATATAGAGAGAGCTATTACTATGTCTCGCTCCCCTCTCTCTCACCCTATATATATATATATATATATATATATATATATATATATATATATATATATATATATATATATATATATATATAATATTAGGGACAAAATCCAAAATTACAGGTAAAACTCAATTAAAAGCAATTTATAAAAAATTAAAATTAAATTGAGCTTTACAGAGTAAACTATATATAAATATATAGTTTTAGGGAAAAGAACCACGGTTCATGAACTCATCGATGAAAATCCACTGTCACAGAAAAATTAATAATTAATAATTAAAAGCACAATAAATAAGTATAATATAATACAAAGTAAATATCATAAGATTGTGCTTTTAATTATTAATTTTTCTATATGTGACTGCATTTTCATCAATGAGTTCATGAACCTTGGTTCTTTTCCCCAAAACTATATATATATATATTTATTTTTACACATACACAACACATATGTGTATATGTAACTTACTATTTTCCTTCCCCCCCTCTCTAATATTCTGTCTCTTTCTCTCTCGGTTGTGGAATTAAAAGAATTAGGCATTCGATAAAATCAACATGGCCCTCCTGCCTTACTTCACACTACTCGAAACTCTAATTACCTATATAGATACTGATAGAAATAGATAAGATGCATTTTTGCAGTGTTATCTAGTTTAATGAATATATATATACACATATACACTAAATTTCTCGTATCTCTTTTTCTGTCTATTGACAGACATTCTTCATGGTAGGTTTTCCTTATCTTTCGCTTTTACAATCCAACCAGGAAACTTTTTTAAAAATTAATACCAGAAAGAAGGTGGTTGTGGAAATCAACATAATTTCTAATTCCATCCGTATATCATTTTTGACTAACCTAATTGTCAGGTCTTGTTTCTCTCTTATTGTACTTTGTTGCCACCCGTATTTTTCAGTTGACATTTCGACTTTTTTTACGTCATTTATTGCAATATTTTCCCGGATTATCGTCCTTCAAATTTTTCTTATATATATATATATATGTATGCATATATATATATATACATGTATGTAGATAGATAGATAGATAGATATTTGGCTTTTTATCCTTGACCATCCCTCCCTCCCTTCACACGAAATAACAAACATTGTTGTCATCATTTCTCATCATCTGGTTCGTTCAACATGTGTGTTTGTAATGATTTATTTCTGAGAGACGATAAAATCTTTGTGTATCTTGATCTTTGTTCTCTAACGATCGAAGTAATACAAGTGTGTGTATGTATATATATAATTCTTTTTAAACGGTAGTTGTCATGGAGAGTCACCGTAGTGTCTTTATAGTTCTTTCGTTATTACTAAAATGGAAAATATTTGTTGGTAGCTTTTCTCTCGTTAACCGTTTGGTATTTAGATCGTAATACTTCTGTGAAACTTCAATAATATGCAATAGCAATATGACGGCCTCTCCTGAATATATCTACTGGTTTTCACTATTTTCTAGTAATGTCCCTTACGTCAGCCTGACATTGTCTTGTTATCCTGTTCCTGTTCGATTTAAGCAGAAAACTGGATTATAATAAATAATTGGGAATTTCAGGTTAAATAAACTTGGGATTAAAAACGATAATTTTAGACATTAATTATCTCATCTCCTTCATTAGGATTTAATAAACGGTTATTACCCTCTACACACTTCTGATATCTAATGATTCACGATATCTTTTTTACACAGTTTTGTGTGTTTAATCTTTAATTACTAAATTAACAAAAAATGTGTAATTAATCCTCTGCATTATTAGTTTTCATGCATTTATTATACCACTATCATGAACAAATTGGGTTCGCATGGGAAGTATTTCGATTTTTGTTTTGCTAATTTGGTTGGAAACACATTCATCATGCCGTATTCTGTTAGTCATTTACTGAGCAAATAGAATGTCTGAGAGGTGATGTCATTAAATGCATTTCCTTTACTAGTAACAAGCATCTGCAACATCTTAAAATCATCTGATTATTTCTGTAAACGTTATTATACTCTTAGATTAAATCAAGAAAAACATTTGGATTAACGGTTAAGCTTCAACGACCATTGACTATGGTAGCTTCAGTTCTATATAACAGAAGAATCTAGCAGACAATAAACACATACCCCTCTCTCTCTCTCTCTCTCTCTGCTATATAATTTCGTTAAAGATGTTAGCCGGTCATTACTTTCCCAAATTCTGATTCCCCCACCACACACACACACACGCAGAAAGTTTTACTGTTATGAAGAGAATATTTTATCTTAGAGGCTTTCTTTGGCCCGTTGCATGTTATTTTCAAACCAGTGTAACAATAGTGAGTAACTGATTATGGAGTCATGTAGTGTCTCCCTATGAAGCTTTGTTTTCTTGTGTTTACTGTCGTTGATTGCTGCAATAGATTTGAATCTATTCAATTAGTTATTGCTAAATCCTTTATTTAACCTATCTGCAGCACAGAATCTCTAGCTTAAACTGTGGAAGAAATAAAGAATAGGAGGAACACGTTAGCATAGCTGAGTTCCTTACCGTTTCAAATTTTTTATTTCAAGGGATTTGTTTTGCTCCTTCAGTTTCAAAAACTAGCTTAAACTGAATCGATTAAATGTGTTCTTTTCTTTTTTTTTTCTCTGTTTTTAACTGTTGTTTATGTATCACTGTTCTTCCTTATCGGTGTTACAAAGCTGAATGCTTGTATGCCTTTGTAGGAAAGCACATACAAATGTTTACTGAAAATTAATTTTTAAAAAATAGGAAGTAGGCCGTTTCCAGCCATTGGCTGAAACAGTTGAAAGACAACAACTACACATTCTGAAAGGTACAAACATATACTTGCTGTTCACTGGTGAGTGGAGCTTTGCGTTCTGCATCATTGAGAGCAACTGCATCATGTAGTGATGTGTGCATCTTTTAGATTTCATATTGAAAGCATTTCAAGATTTCACATTGAAGTTTCAAACCAGTTCCTTTTCATCTTTCACCTTTACATTAATTAGGAAGGATTTATATAGTTACTTTTAAAATAATGTTCCTGAGAACCAACTCCTTTTGGGCTTTCATATGTATTAAACATTAATTTTTTGTGTTTAGAAAATTATTTTAAAAAAATTCCACTATAATAAATATTAGCAATAATAACAAATTTCTATACGCTGTTTTGATTTTTAATAAGATAAACGGTTTAGCTAATTTTATGAAGATTGCCGTACGTATATAATTACGATCGTTATGATTCATGTGTTAGATCCCCTTTTATTCGCCTCCCAGCCTTCTTGTCCGTTAAAGTAATTTGATAGCTGCAGCTTTTCAAATGTGATTGTTATCGGGTTACCCTTCCTTTATCAGTTTCGAGTTTTTCTTGTAATTATAATTACAATTATTTCCTTAACGTTTCTGACGAAAATATATGTTTTGAATCATTGATGAAATATTTTATTTGGTGTTTAAGGTTAAAGTTGAATCCTCTTAATAATTTAACGGTTTTCGCCAAACTGGTAGTTTGTTGGCTGTCTTGAGTGGTGAGAACGACGGCTTACCGGTTGTTGCTATTCTTCACTCGCATACTACACATTCAGTTCTTTAACTATTTTTATTTATGTAAAAAAAAAAATTTACTTTTTAAAGAATTTTGTCTCGTCAAGCAAATAGCAGAGTAGTCCTTTTAGATTTTGTTTTATAACATTTCCTGTTATAAATTTCACTCACACTTGACGTAGACACGGTATGAGCATTTCGTGTTCTTAACGAACACTTTTTTAATCAAAGACAATGGGGACAAATGTATGTTATATCTTTTCATATTACTTTAAACATATTATTTACAATTTATCACCTGCATACAGTTCTACTTTTGTTTTATAGATTGTGTTCTAATATATATAAAATGCTTAAAAATACTGTATTTGATGTAGCTAATATTGTTTAAAAATTGGACAATATTTTGCAATTGGAACACTCGGCAGAACTTCGCATGCACATGCCTTGGAATAAGAATGTTTACAGATGTAGGGGTCCGTTAATCAAATTTTAACAATTAACTCGTGTTTATATGCAATTATAATTTACATTTCACTAAATGTGGTAAATTGTATTTTCTACCTGTGATATGATGTTAGAGTTATTTACGGAACAGTTTTAAATAATGTTTACGTTATCTCTTTCCTCAGTCTATCAAGGATTTCGTATTTAATGTTTTTGAAACATTTTCTTTTTTCTGTTTAATTTATTGTTTAATAGATCTTGCTTTCTGTCTCAATGCTATGAGAGAAAATAAACAAGATTTGTATATTGTAATATTTATTGTCAGCAATGACAGCATAACTCTGCGATACTTTGACTGGCCAATAGCCTCCCTTATATTTCAACTCGTTTTAATCTCCAATTTTAGCATTCAGAAAGTATATTTTTCAAATATTCTTGTGATTGAATATTTGTTTTCTACAGCAGTTTTATTTGTCCTTCTTTATTTGCAAAATAATCTTTTCTTTCTTCCACTAGTGATATTTACAATGAATTACCGATGATTGAGTAGCCTTGGTAAGTTTTTTTTTTGTTTCAACTTTGTTATAGTGTTTGTTGGATCTCATGCTTTTGGCTTGATATTCAGCATAAAGTATTCAATCTACAGGCAGTGTCTATATCACATTAGTACTTCCAATCTGTTGATAGGTTCACTCGCTCATTAGTAAATCTAAGAGATTCTACAAACATTTGGGATTCTCAAAGATATTCATTGAAACCTATTCAATTTTGCAGTACAAAACCTGCATCAAGATGTAGCATTAAAATTTCTTCACGTATATTATAATATGATATACAATAAATGCTAAATCAAATTAGTTTAAATTTATTCCGAAATACACGTGCCAGTTAATTTTTGTTGTCTTTTTTTTTTCTCTCCCCATGCTAATTATGTTTCAATCATTGGTATTCAATGGAATGACATTGATCTGTGCTGTGAATTGGTATTTCCCAGATGTTATTAATTACTTCCACATATTATCAAGATATGTAAAATCAAATTGCATCATATACAAATTTGAAACTCAATCTGCTTGCTGAGTTAAGGTACTGGACAAATGATAAAGATTTTTCATTCACTCGACCAGAAAACTTGAAGAGTGCTACTTTCAATGTTAAAGACATGAAAATTTGTACTATTACGAAAACAGCTAATTTGAAAGGAAAAATAAGTTGTATTTAAAGATTCGTACATAATATATTAGATTGAAAACTGCAACCTATGACTTCCAAGGCATTTATACATGTCATAAACCATGCCATAAATTTGAATAATTCTGAAAATGTAATTTCCATGTAATCTAATGAGGGGGATACGGTGTTGTGCATCCTGTTTATGTATAACTAACATATTACAAATTAATTATAAAAGACTGAAAAGTATATTCAACGAAAATAACATTTTATATGCTTAAAAAATGTTGGATGTAAAGACAAAATAAGCCAGAAGTTCATATCTACTGCAATTGTTTCATTGTATCTTAGAACAGGACACTTGTGTATCTCAGCCTACCAAGCTGTTGGGAAATGTTCCTTCAATTAGAAGGGTATCATACGTAAAGGGGATGTCAACATTTGTCTTTTGTATGGGATATGAAAATGTCTTTCTAGATTTTCTATCTACAAACAATTTAAATTGTATGTGTGTTTTACATACATTTTTCTATTCTAGATTTTGTTGGTGAGTGTGCAAAAATCAATTACTTGTCAATAGTTATTGTAGTAGGAGCCGGTTTTGGTTATTATGACAGATCGGGTTCAGAATGGAAATAATCTGTTAACACTTAGGTTGTCTGCAACAAAGAAGGTGAAAACTAAGTTCAAAATTTTCAGTAATCATCATCATATATCCATTGTGCATGTTGGCATGGCTTGACAAGAGCTGGCAAGCTAAGGAGCTGCACCAAGTTTCCTTTATCTGTTTTGGTTTCTACAACTGGATGCCCTTCCTAACGCCAACCACTTTACAAAATATACTGGGTACTTCTTACATGGCATCACAAAAAAAAAACCCAAATATACAGGGTTTCCCAAAAGTTGTGCACCATTCTGGTTTTTGTTAAAAATAATTGGTGTATTTTTTTTAAAAAACCAGGATGGTGTGCAACTTCTGGAACATGCTGTAGATATTGGATTATTCTAGGGGAAAATTAGCTGAAGTTTCATTGGTAATCTGTCAGCTAGGACAAAGTGCTTAAATAAGGATTATCAGGGTTTTAAAAAACCCCTACTACAACAGAAAATTATGAGCAAGTTTTTTCAAGAATAGTGGAATGAAAATATTAGGAATGTAAGCATTAAAAGTTGTGTTGAAGCCAATAGATGGCATAAAATCTTGACATTCTTAAGCTACTTTATTTTAATTTTTTTTTTAACCTTTTAGTTTTGATAAATAAATTTTCAAAATATCCCTCTATTAGTTTCCTTTTTTATTTTTGATTTCTAGCAAATTCCTAATTCATATAGATTAATGGTATTAATTCTTGCTGCCTGAATGTTTATAGTTTTAGACATTAGGAATTTGCTTGTATTGAATAGTTGTGTATACATACGTTGTTCTACATGATATTTATAGAGATTTTTTTAAATTATAGAACCTCATCAAAATGGTTGTTGAAGGAGGCAGTTCCCGTTATAGTCCTTCCACGGGTATGACGGCAAAAGAACTGTGTGAAAATGATGATCTTGCAACTAGTTTGATACTTGACCCATATCTTGGATTTATTACTCACAAGATGAATACCAAGTAAGTTTAATTTTCAAATTGTTTCTTTAATAATTAGTACCAGAGATATATTCATGTTTTTAAATAGTTATACCTCAACCATAAATCAGCATTCAAATTATATTTATGCTGCCATATGAACACTGCTCCAGCTGTACAATGGCTGCTTGAATTAACAGGTGTGTGTGCATAATATTGTAATATTTGTGAGTTGATAAATCCCCAGATATATTGTTTCAGCTATTAGACTGCAGCCATGCTGGGGCACTGCCTATGCTAAAATATTTAGCTTCATCCTTACACATTCTGAGATTAAACCCTAGTTGATGTTGCCTTTGGCTTTTATCCGTTCAAATTTGGCTGCAAATGTAATCTGCAGGAGTTGATTCTGTTTTTCTACAGGTGGGACACCACCAATTCATTGAGGATAATTATTTGATAAATAAATCCTTATTAGTGAGTGCTTTGTCACTTCTAGAAGATAAAAGATAAAGTCAGTTCTGATTAGATTTAAAACATTGAAATTGGGGACAAAATTAAATATACCAGTACATTTTAAACAATACACCTACCAATTCTTGAATTGATAATGGAAATAGAAAAAATCACTCCTGAATTTTCCAGCAAACTAAAACTTTTTTTTCTTCTTTGGATCTGTTTGTAATTATTTGAACTACATTGATTGTGTGCATGTTGCTGCTGGGAATGTTAATATGTGCGAGATTCCTGAAATCAAGCTGTTTACTTGAGAAAACTGATTGTTTAACTTAGCTGAAATTTTGTATTGAGTGATTTAAAAAAAAAAAAATCTTGCTATAATTCTTACTCCAATAATTTCTTGATAATTATAAATATTTTTAAAAGCATCTTTTTGTTAGAACAGAAAATCAATTCAATAATGTTACTGAAAATTCGTTCAAATATAAAAATTTAAATTTCTTCATTATTGTTATACATTATACTTGACATTAATCACCAAACCCACGTAATTGAAGAATGATTTCAATGTGTTACTGATACTTTATCAATCTGTTCTAGAATGATAAAAGGCAAAGTTGGCTTTGATTGAATATGAATACAAAATTTTTAGGTTGAATAATATTAAGTATTTAATGTATGTCTTTATGTTATTGCAACTGATCTGATAGGTTTTGAAATGTTGACAGGATCACAGTTATGTATATGGTTTTATTTACTTATGTATAAATGATTTATATACAAATTCTGTAGACTTGTAGCTGAGCTGCCAAGCACTCACAAACGTTACAGTAATATTGTGAACAGAACACTCACTGCATTAATACAGCTATATCATTTAAAAATAATGTTTTTAAATGTAGTTGGTAATTTCCATTCATTGCAGTCTGTTTTGGTGTTTAGATAAAAGGTGCTGAAAGTTCAAAAGTTTTTTTTTTCCACCATAATGATGGTGACAATATTTTCTCCTTCAACCAAATGATAAATATTATGAGATTGATTATTCATGAGCCACTGCAAATAGTAATTTTGATGCTTAACTCCAGACTCACCCATATCTGCTACACATTCCTTCGAAAACGAATTTGTGGCGATATTTGTTTGTCATTTACTCTACATATATAGCTAACAGTATTTTATACTTGATTTTGTGCTCCGTAAATTCATATTTAATTCTAGTTTCTCAAACCAACCCCGGTCGGTTTTGTTTTTCTTTTTTATGTTAAGCAAGATGTATACAATATTTAGCAATCTGTTGTAGTTGGGTTATCTTATACTCGGGGTACAAGAGACCTAGAAAGTATTTAAAGGGAGATAAGAATAACATAGAGGGAGATAATTACGCCACTGGTTAGCTTTCTCATGAAACGAAAAGGAACAGTAATTCAAGAACAAATAGAATGAAGGAAACCGCATGAGAGTATGGTTATCGCAACCTTGTTGACTTAAATATTGGAGGATAATAAATAGGTAATTATTTTGTTAAATTTATATATAATTGTTTCATTGCTTCAGATTAATGGTCTGAACAGGGAAAATATAGAATGAATTTATTTGTATTTAAGGAAACTAATCTGTGCAGATCAACCATGCAGCATAGTTGATCTTGTTAATTTTTAGAATATATCATGAAACATGAATATTTACACTCCACATGAAACAATTCTGTGCATTGTCAACATTTATGTATTTAGAAATATTAATGATAATGAAAATTAGTTTAGAATAACAAATGTGTATGTGTGTATATTTTGTCCATGTAGGAAAGGTCATCCATGTCGTATATCTCTTCATTTTTCAATTCTTTGTCCTTATTTAACACCCAACATCCTGAGATCTGACCTTACTACTTTCTACATTCTATTCACATGCAATAAGACAATGTTTAGTTGCATCACATATTTAAACTGGAACAGCCACCTCACTTGTGACAAAAGCTGATGACCTATTGTACATTCAGTGTGTTGCACGTGGTTTAAAAGTTCGTTTTGCAACTAGATGGTTTCAAGTTCAATCTCACTTCTCTTCTAGTCTCAGATTGACCACCAAACAAAACCTTGTGAGTGACAAAAGTTGTCTGGTAGCTTTTTGGTAAGATAGTATGTGTTCTTAGGCGGTATTTAACCTGTCACTTGGTCTGACATCACCACTAGGCCTTTGGATTCTCTTAAAGTACTCAACTCTTTTGAAAGCATCTGAATTAAGGAAAACTTCCTATCAGACTTGGAGACTAAGAAAAGAGTCATATGTCTGTGTCCCCTTTTCCTTCTCACTATTAAATGTTACTTGTATACAGCTTTGAAAATTGTCTGTTTTCTCAGTGTCATACTTGTTAAATCGCTTCATATATTTCATAACTTACATTTTGCATGTAGGGAAACACTTTATTATCAACACTCAGGCAAATACAGCTAGCAGTTTCAGAAATAAGTTTTCATTTCCTTAACTAGAATTTCCACATCTCTCTCTCTCTCTCTCTCTCGTTAATCTTGAAAATCGCTTGTCATTTTGGCATGCACTTTTCTATGTTTGGGTGGGTTGGGCAGAATTCACTGAGGCAGATTTTTTTTATGTCTGGGTGTCCTTCATGTCACCACTACTTCATTCTGAAGTGCGAAAAGAAGAGGTTAGAATTTTATTTTAGGTTTTGTTTCCTTGATATAAATTTAGATAATTTAATCTCTTCATATATGTGCTTTTCCCATGGCATTAGCATGGGTGGGGTCATTATGGATCTCCACCCACACACATCATATAAACCAACTCTTCTATATTTTTAAATATTTAATATTACTGTTATTATTCACTGCTATCTAAAGTATAGATCTGTGTTACCATAACACAATTTCTAAGAAATTTTGAGGTAAAGAGTTTTAAGAACCAAAAATATTTAGATGGAATTAATTTCAACTGATAACCTTCCCTTTTAGAAAAATATTCTGTTTGAATATTTCTACTTATTGTCTGATAGTTGTAAAAGTGTGTCACCATAATACAAGCAGTGTCATTCATCTTCAATCTTCTGTGAAAACCTTCATGGTCATGAAGAAATATTACCTTGTTTGTAAACCAGTAGAGGGTTGACAACAAGAAGGGTATCCAGCCATAGAAAATCTTCAGTGTGTTCCATTCCATGCAAACATCCAAGAGTGGATTTTAAAATGAATTATTTTGTTTTTTCATTTCATACCTTGTTATAGTATTACTTTTTTCTTTGCTTGCATGAATTGGGTAGGTCTAGCACTACAAAAATGGGAAATGAATTTTCATTACTATTTCTTTGACACTTTGTAAGAAGCTTGCTTCCCAACCACACGATTCCGGGTTTAGTCCTGCTGTGTGGCACCTTGGGCAAGTGTCTTCTACTATAGCTTTGGGCCAACCAAAGCTTTGTGAGTGGATTTGGTAGATGGATACTGAAAGAAACCCATCGTGTGTGTGTGTGTGTATATATATATATATATATATATATATATAAACAAATAGTAAATGAGTATATGCATATATACGTACAGGTATGTGCATACCGACATCCACCTGTATGTATAGGTGCATATCTGGGTACAGAACATTGCAAACAAAACGTAGACGAGAAAACACACAAGCCACATAGAGAACATTCTTCTTCATCAGCTACCCCCGTTTTAACACCGGCGTTTCGAAGAGCTGGGCAGGACGCATCGTTAAAACGGCTCTTCCCATGGACCGCAAATTAAATTTGTATACACAAATTAAATCTTGCCATGGAGGAATGTAGTGGCGGACAAAAAACAAGACAGGAAAACAAACAGAAAAGGCTTTATGGCCAGACGAGAAAAATTATGTGTGTATGAACGCTGTGAGGCACGAACTTGAAAGGGACGAAGTAGTTCGCGTGTTTGCTCGGTGATAGCCAAGGAAGAAAAGGATTATTGACCGGAAGCATGTGACCATGCCGGTGTAAGGGGAAGAGAGAGAGTGCTAGAGGGAGAAACAAAGGGAGGAAGTAGAAGAATAGGTGAGCAACGAGAGGAAAAGAGAAAGAGAGGAAATACGAGGGGGAAAAAAGATACGTAGTAGTAACAGAGGAAGAACGAGAGGGGTAAAGCGAGATAAGTAGTAGTAAAGAGGAAGAACGAGAGGGGGGAAAAAATGATAGAGGAAGAGAAAGAGATAGAGTAGCGTCGGAAAATATAAAGTTACGAAAACTACTTACAAATTGGAGACGCTGCGTTCAGTCATGTAAAAACAAATAGTAAATGAGTATATGCATATATACGTACAGGTATGTGCATACCGACATCCACCTGTATGTATAGGTGCATATCTGGGTACAGGACATTGCAAACAAAACGTAGACGAGAAAACACACAAGCCACATAGAGAACATTCTTCTTCATATATAATGTATGTATATATTTGTGTTTATGTTTGTGTTTGTGTCTTCCCCCACCCCCACCATCGCTTGACAACCAATGTTGGTGTGTTTATGTTCCTGTAACTTAGTTCAGCAGAAGAGACTGATAGAATAAGTCCAGGGGGCGATTTCTTCGACTAAAAGGCAGTGCTCCAGCATGACCTCAGTCAGTTGGCTGAAGTAAAAGAATATAGTAAGAATCACAGAAATGTGTAGACAAAAAATTGTTATATGGAAATTCAGGTGAAAACTGCAAAGCAAATTTTAGTGTTGTAGATAGACAATAATATATTTAGTCATATTACTTATAACCGCTTCCAAGATTCTGAGCACCCTTTCATAATATTTTTATATACTGGTTTGATTGCTTGATAACAACTTGTTATATAAGTAGCTCTTAAAAAGTTCAGCTTTGCCTTTTATTCAATCCTTGTAAGTACTTCTGGGATTTAAAACAGTAATCATTGATTTTGTTTGGCTATTTAAAATATTTCCATTTTACTTTATAGAAAGAATATTACCAAATTTGAAAAGTAATGCTCAACATGTGGCTTTTAAAATTCTAAATAGTTTTAACATTCATTTGAAGGGCTAACATATTTTAGTATACGTTTCATTGGATGTTCTCTGAATGTGTATTTAACTTTTTCAGTGTAGTAATATACGTGATTTTTTTTTTTTCTTCTTCTGTAATCAAAAGACAAAGCTGAAAGAAATGTAGACAGTGAACTTTTTTTCTCCTTAATGTTACGCTTATGTCTGGAGGAAAAGGCTGTATCTATAGCTTTTGAAAGCCCTTCAGAAGTGATAAGATTAATGCCATTGATATTCAGCTTAGACATCCATAAATTGATGCATTTGGAAAAGAAAATCTAGGGAAGAAAGACCAAGACACAACTGTTGGTGCATGCTTAGAAAGGTGCGTATGACTGACAAGGAGAAGACATGGGTGTGTTGCTTGGTCTTAGGAGGAATGAGTTTGCAGTGAGCTATCTTCAAAGAACAGACACTATTGTAGTTGCTCTAGAAAATTGTCTATTGCAGAGCTTGAAGTTTATTGGTAAATGAGTTTTTTTGTCATCCAGTTTTCAATCTAAAATGTGACAGTACAATCCTCAGTGTGGGAGCTGTATCTCATTCTAGATCTTATTTGGGTTTTGTAGTCATCAATTTTTAGGAGCTGAAATATTTTCTGGTCCTAAAGAATGAGGCTATTCTCAGTTGCAGTTTTAGCTTATGTATGTGAGGTCGACTGATGATCATCAGTAAATGTGACATTTTGAATTTGCATGTTGTTTATAACTTGAAAGGATGATTTTTTTTCCTTGATGTATGCGGTTGTTTCTTTGATGTCTTTGTGCTATTTAAGGAGCCAATATTAATATGTCTCAGAGAACTTTTTGAAGACATTGTTCATGGAAGTAGTGAAAATTTTATGCAAAGTTGTCTATGTTGCATATTGATAACACTAGTATGTGCACAGTTGGAATAGTGAAGAGTGATACATCTTTAAAGTGAGCATTGGTAAAGGTGATAACGTGTAAGTTGTAAGTGTACAGGTGTAAGAATGGGTGACATAACCAATCACTGGGATACCCCAGAATTTATAGTCAGTGTGATAAGACCCCTGTCAGCTCACATTGTGATAGTACTTCTGACTCGAGAGATGCATGAGGCATGGTCAGATTACATTATTCACTACATTTCTCAAGAACAGGTGACTGATTCGGGATGTAGGATGCATATTAATGTTACTGAGAGGGTAAAAGTACTGAATGAGTTTGAAAAGGTATTTAACTACTATCACTTTTAGATGTTGGAATTGAGAAAAATAGGTTGGTAGCTAGTAGGGTCAGAGAGGTTGCCTCTTTTAGGAACAAGATGGACTGTAGTAGGTTTCCAAAGATTGGTATAAATCTCTGGAGAAATATTGAAGAGTTTGGCAAAGATATGGGCTAGCTCTGAGGCACATTTTTCAAGAATAGCATTGTCAGAGCTGGGCACTGTATTTGAAGTGACCAGAAGTGTTTTCAAACTTAACCATGTATTTGTATTTAGGTGTCAGATTGGTTTGGTAGTTTTGTTGCATTTCAAAAGCAGACAGTAAATTAGTTTTTCTCAGCAGAGAGCCTTCATAGTTTCGAAATGCTTGGATAGAAGGATTTCCCCCAAAATTCTGCAATGCATAAAACCTTTTTTTCCTTTTGGGAGTAAAAACAATCCTGTTTGTAAAGACATTTTTTTTTCTTCATTGCACACGTAGACCATGTTCTTGTACTGCTGCATTGCAGCTGTGTAAACATTTCAGAAATTTAATGTTATAGACTTTGGTTGTGTGAGAGCTGTGAAGGGACATACCCAAAGGGATGGTTTCATTAAGTTGCTTAGCAGTCTTGGAATATGGGACATTTTGTTGCCAAGGATAGTTAGCATCGAATTGGTGGAGCTCTGACCAGTTAACTGAGTTGTATTGACATTGGGGTTGGAGTGGGGTGATGTAACTGATTATGCTGTGGTTTGTCAATTTGGTAAGAGCAGAAATTATTAAAGTTTGATGAAGACTTAGGAGTGTCTGTGTTAGAGGTGTGTGTGGGTGATAATATATTAACTGTTGCAGAGGATTCAAAATTGCAAAAGATTTAACTTCTGCAATAGTAGCATCTGCATTGTGGGTGTATGAATAAATCATCATCATCATCATCGTTTAACGTCCGCTTTCCATGCTAGCATGGGTTGGACGATTTGACTGAGGACTGGTGAAACCGGATGGCAACACCAGGCTCCAGTCTGATTTGGCAGAGTTTCTACAGCTGGATGCCCTTCCTAACGCCAACCACTCAGAGAGTGTAGTGGGTGCTTTTACGTGTCACCCGCACGAAAACGGCCACGCTCGAAATGGTGTCTTTTATGTGCCACCCGCACAAGCCAGTCCAGGGGCACTGGCAACGATCTCGCTCGAAAATCCTACAGGAGCCAGTCAGGCGGTACTGGCAACGGCCACGCTCAAAATGGTGCATCTCATGTGCCACCCGCACAAGAACCAGTCCAGGGGCACTGGCAACGATCTTACTTGGCTTGCCGGGTCTTCTCACGCACAGCCCATTTCCAAAGGTCTCGGTCCGTAGTCATCGCCTCGGTGAGGCCCAATGTACGAAGGTCTTGCCTCACCACCTCAGCCCAGGTCTTCCTGGGCCTACCTCTTCCACGGGTTCCCTCAACTGTTAGGGTGTGGCACTTTTTCACGCAGCTATCCTCCTCCATTCTCACCACATGTCCATACCAGCGCAATCGTCTCTCTTGCACGCCACAACTGATGCTTCTAATGTTCAGCTTTTCTATGCATAGAAATAGTGTTTTAGTGTGTGTGTGTGTGCATGCACTATAGGTTATACATACCTAAAGAAAAAAAATAATACATGTTATTACACTTATTCATTCATTCAAAAGTAAATAAAGTTTTACTCCAAACCTACTTTGAGTTTCCTATACTTGCTTTGTCATGAAGAACATGCAAGAAATGGAAACTTAGAATACCAACAGTGATGCATATTGTCTTTGAACAAAATCATATATCTTAAGGTTTGGAAAATTGATCTATTAGAACATTTTCACAAACTCAGAAATTAGAGTACAATTACTGGAGGTTATTGAAATTTAATTTATTTGAATATCCTATTTTAACAAGTGGATTTGATTTTCTCTTTAGAGTGTTGTAAAATCTCTTCCACTAGTAATTTAGTGGAATTTTCTAATCTCTTTTAACAATATTTAAGTGATTTTCTTATTTCTAACTTCTGTTTTTAATTTTTATTAGGCACAAGCCATTAAGAGGCCGTCAAGAAGAACTAACTGCCCTAGTGGAAAAATTTATGAAAGATCAATGTTATGAAGATACTTATGCAAAGTTTCTATGTGAAGATGTAGTTAGGAATTTTCTTATTGGCAAATCTAAAGAAAACCGTAGAATTTTCCGAGAGCATGTAAGTATTGACTATTTCAATTACCTAAATATTTATGCTGTCTTACAATTAATGGTACTTCTTTTAGCTGTAGTTAGCAAAGTGAAGGTATCAATTCCTTCCGATAAAATAGAAACATCTTTTTTAAATTAAACATTATTAGATGTAGTATAAATTATGGTATTCACTTTCTCTTTAGACATGATGCAGTTCTCAATACTCTAATTATTAAACACTTATTTGAAAATATTGTATTATTCATAAACTCTGTCATTGATATTCTGTTGTACTTCTGAAACTTTAGTCTTTATATTTTCATCTACTTGTCAATTGATTGGTTAAATTAAAAGGATTATTTTAACTGGAAAATGCTACTGTAATTAAAGTGAAACATGTAATACAAAGGTAGCAATCTTTTGAGTAGTGTGGGCAATTTTTTGAATGTCACATAATTGCAGCTAATGGCACAAATAATTGAATTGTTGTATTTGTACAAAAGCAGAGTGGAAGAGCATTGAACCAAATACCTTAAAGTATTTAGTTTTGTCCTTCTATATTTTAAATTGACATTTTATGATGGCTTCTAAGAATTGATGAAACAACAACCAGTAATGTACTGATATTAATTCAAACCATTATACACCATCCCTATAAGTCTATGGTCTTGTGTTACTATAAAAAAAAAACTATATTGATATATTTTGAAGGATAACACAAGATACATTTGTGGGCAGATATGTATAAGATATTGGTTAGTTAAGAGCCCCATGTTCTATCATTAAATAGAATATTGGAAATCAGAACAACCAAAAATGCTAGCCATGCAAAGTAATGAACCTTGACCCAAGATTACAATGAATTGATGTAAATTTTTCAAGTTTTTACATTGTGATCAATAGTCCAGTTCTTTTTCATAGCCAAGTGCTTTACATAGGAAAATATTATTTATTACTTTCTTGTGTCAATGTTGAATTTACATTTTAATTGGAATTATTTCCATGGAGTTGCACTCCTCTCCAGAATAAATGTTCTGTAGTTTAATATTTTGGGGGATTTTTGAAAAACCTTCATGTAGTCATATTTGTTGAAAAGGGTTTAATACTTCTCAGGCTAGATATTTTTATCTCCGGTATTAAAAATCCTTTTCATTTTCAGCTTCTGTCTCTCATTATCACAAGTTTCATGAAACTTTTCTATCTTATATTGCTTCATAATCTGATTTCTCGGATTTATTTTAGAATAGCAATTTTGTAATGTTTATTCATCTACAACTGGCATTTACTTACTTTAGATTTTTGGACTTTATCATGTGTGTATATTATATACACATATCTGTTTTTATTGTGGGACTACATTTTCCAGTGTGTCCTCATTCTGTGTTATGATGTTAAGGAAATCTTGCTGTTGTATCTAGCAGAATGTACATCCTTGTAAGATGTTGTCTGTCATTAATTCAAAGTAAACTTTGCTGTTCTTATGCAGTCTCAGATCAGTCACTCAAAAATTATAATGAAAGACATTTCAGTCATAATTATCTTATCATTTGTATTAGCAACTGTATAACTTTTGAGAGCTGAATTTCTGAAAATTTAGGGTTACTATTTTCAGTTAGTTGTTTACCAAACATGACAGGTGTATAGTAAAAGTGTTTGATGTGAAGAAAGTTTGAAAATATATATTACTTATGAATTATGAGGTCATTCTCAGTTGAAATAGCTTTGTGGAGAGTGTTAAACTGAAGATCTAAGAGTCTCTTGTTTAATCTTAGGCATCAACATGTTGAGTTTCTGTTTTGTTCTTGTGATCATTATTAATCAAAATTAAGTCATTTGACTGACTTAATTAGGAAAGAGGTCTTAGTCATATCTACCTCCCAAATGTATCATCATCATAGATTTTTTTTCTTCTTTAGCTCTATTGCGACAGAATTGTGAAATTCCAAACAAATATTGTCGGCATAAGTAGTCAACTGCTAAATGCTTAATCAGTTCATGGACCACTGACATGTTCAAAGTCAAAGAGCATACATTCGTACCTTTTTAATCATGAGTACTTCTATCTTGCATGATTGCTTAACATTAAACCATTCTCCTGAGTTTAGCACATTTTCATAGCAGCAGCAACAAGAACAATAGTTTTTAAGGCTATGTTCCCAGATAAAGTAGAAGTTAACCTTGCAGGGCTCTATGGCAGTTTTTGCTATCTCCCACCCTTTGCTCTCATTTCCACCTACATCATCTTTAACCATATCTTTTTCAGTCTCTTCCTACTTTCCACATTCATTTGCATCATTTTCTCAACCAGTCAATTTCATGACTCACTTCTACTACTGTTCTTGCCTTTCTGCACATATGGTCACACTTCTGGTCAGTGCCTTCATCACTTCCTCTGGTCTTCTTGTCATCATTTCTACATTCCATATCCCACTATCTTTTTATAGTTTCTACAAAAGACATCAAGCACTTGGCCATCATAATTGGGCTGAATTTTTCCCTTACTTCAAGTTCCGATTATAATTTTTAATGAGACAGGAAGGTAACTCTACCGATATTTAATCATATGCATCTTGGGAGCTTTCTGGTGTGCCAACCATTTTAGTCAACTCCTACAACACAAAAGGATACAATGTACTTAATCTAAGCTGTGATATACATTATGTACATTTTCTTGCATTGTTATCAATCTCAATTAGCTCTTAACATACAATTTAACGCAAACATAAAGAGCATTTGGCCCAATATCCTAGTTTGCTGCTCTGATTTCAAATCATTTAATGATAGAAACTAGCACTAATAGTTCTATTTGTATCAGTTACTTTCCTTTTTCTACTGATTTTAGTTGCAATTATACTATATGTGATGAAGAATGACATCTTTGTTACTCTTGCAAACTTTTATCATATACTTTAGAAATTAAGATTGCTTTGTTTTTATAATTCTTTTAGGTATATAGATATCTGAGAATGTTTGATAAAGATGCTGGATTCAAGTTGATACCTTGTTATCGATATAAATGTGATGGACAGGTTGGTGGGAAAATTTGTTCTACGAGAAAATGGTGAGTTAATTTCTATTTTCTAATAAACAAATTGATCTTTTACATTATACCAGAAATTTTATAATCAGATTACTGTTTGTATGTTCACTAGAACATTCCATGAAAAAATATCTTTCTGAAGACAAGCAGTTTTAGTTATAAGACTAAAATTTAATCTCATAACATCAGTTGGTGTAAATTTATATGCACTGTGTACTCGCTTTGAATCAGATGATGAAAATATATGCAGCCCTATCTGCTGCGGTTTTGTACCTGTTTGTGTACCGGTTGATATAAATATCTGCTATCACTCACGGAGTCGATAATAGAGGCCACTGTGCAAATTTCAAGGAATCTGATAGGTTTGTTAGACTCTTCATGCAAATATTTCTAACTCAGTTTGAGACTTCATCACCATAATAGTATAAAAGCAGCAGTTTTGGCAGTTACACCATTTCTGCTATGATTTCCTATCAAATTTGTGCACATTCAGCAAATTCTTCTGGCCCTTCACAGAATTTACAGTTGCATCCAGCTACCCCGGTTTCGTTGAATTTACGGTCCTTGCAGTGATGACAGTTTACATAAATAAACAGTACATGCTTTAAAGTGGTTGACGCAAATATACGCAGAACCATTCTGTGCTAATTGCTAATCTTGGCTGAGATGATTGCCGTCAGTGCACCCTAGCTGCCTGATAAAAGACTTGAAGAATGTTAAAAAAACATTTTTTTTTTTTTCTTTTTTCATTTTTATTTTGAATTGCTTTACTTATATTTTGATTACTCATGTTCAAATTTTGTTGTTCTGTTTAAGTAAACAAATTAGACTGTTAATGATGTGTGCTGAAGTCTTTATTAATTATGTGTCATTATATACAATTATTATTCTGTATGATCTCCAGTTGATTAAGGTAGTTTTTATATGATATTGTAGGCGGAAACAAAATCGAGTTCCCATGCTAGTTGGTTGTATTGCTGAATTGACTAAACTTGAAGAAGAACAACTCTTGAAACCTGGTCTAAATGATTTTAGTGTTATGTTTTCTTGTCGCAAGAACTGTGCTCAATTATGGTTGGGCCCTGCATCTTTTATTAACCATGATTGCAGACCTAATTGTAAGGTAACTTTTCTGTTTTTCTATCATTTACTAAATTTTTCAATTTGTGTGTTTAAAAAAAAAAAACAAATGAAATTACCAAATGGACATGGTATATAAGTACCAGTTTATGTTTCATGGGTTCATATTTGTTAAAAATGTTTTGGTGTGTCTTAACAGAATTCTTAATATCACATTGTCTCAATTTACACAGACTAGGCACTGATTTTCTGTTAAAGTCACTTCTAATAGACTGCCCTCTTGTCTCTTGATAAATCTTTCAATCACTTAATGTAAGATTCTATACTAGTTTTAGGAATACTTGTAGTTAATGAAAAGTGTGTGAATTTTCATGTGTAAAAACGAAATAGTACTGAAATTACTACAGAGTACGGTTGAAAAGTTGTAATCTTAGTTGCAAAAGCTCTTAAATTCTCAAATCATGTTGTCTTGTTAAACAGTTGAGTTGATATTCTGTAAACACTTAAACTGGTCATGCATGGCTATGATTGACAACTGCCAGATATATGCGAAACAGTAATAGAGATGTCCTATGTTTCTGCTACAGTTATGATGTTGAGGTTTTGTTGTCCCTCCTTCCTGAGCTGCTTCTATCTCTCTTGTCTAACCTCCCCCACCCTTGCTATTTCCCATCAACCACACCTCCACCTTTGTTTGTCACCCACTACTTCTAACCCCATCTCTAGCTATCCATTACTGTTTCTCACACTTTTATGAAATTATCTACCATCTCATCCACCCCTTGATCTGCTGTCAGTATTCACTCTTATATTCACCTTCTTGTAATTGTTACAGTTCGCTCTAGCACATTGTTGCAACTGTCTTTATCTTCTTAACTACTCCCACCCACTCTTATATAATATAGCAAGACATCTGTGTTTATCCTATCATATTTAGCTTCTCAATACCTAGCATTAAGCCACTTCCCTCTCTTAAATATACCACATACTTAGTCAAGGTGTTTTCTTTATCTTGTCATGCGAGTTACTTGCTAGTGACATGTAAATAGCACCATTTGAGCTTGATTGTTACCAGCGTCACCTTACTGGCACTTTAGAAAATCATTTTGAGCGAGGTCATTGCCAGTGCAGATGGCATGTAAGAAACACCATTTTGAGCATGGCTGTTGCCAGTATCGTGTGACTGGCCCTCGTGCCGGTGGCACGTAAAAGCACCCACTACACTCTTGGAGTGGTTGGCATTAGGAAGGGCATCTAGCTGTAGAAACTCTGCCAGATCAGATTGGAGCCTGGTGCAGCCATCCGGTTCACCAGTCCTCAGTCAAATCGTCCAACTCATGCTAGCATGGAAAGCGGACGTTAAACGATGAAGATGATGATGTTTATGTGTGTATATGTAAAAGTGTGTATATATGTATGTATTTATATTTATAACTTAATCTTATAATAAACTTTCTATATTCTCTGATGAAGCCCAGAGACACATCCAAGTACCTTAATCTCATCTACCATCTACCAAATACTTCAGTTCACTGAAGGGATGGAAGTAGAGTGGGGTACTATGGCTTCTTGGCTGAAATAGCTGTAAGATACTATCCTACTTTTGATGCTCTACGTTATATATTTTAATAATTACCGGTATTTTTATATGTAGAGCATAATATGTTATACATGTATGTATATTTTTATATTTTTGTTTTTTTGTTGTTTTTTTTATAAATAAATAGGCATGATAGAATGTCTAAAAGTTGATGAACACCACCTCTCGATCCCCTTCACTTTCTTATTGCTGTATAAATTAAGGGTGAAAAAACTTTACCCTCACCCATTTATTACATTCAGTAGTGTAATTGCCATGCAATGAAAAAGCACTTGTGTATTAATAATTGGGTATTCTACCAGCAGTATATTGGATAGATATTATCCCTTAGTTGGTTGGATTCACAACCTTTAAATCTCTTGGAATTACACACACACACACATATATATATATATATATATATATGTTCTGGAACTGCAGAGAAAAAACTAATCAATAATTTCACACAATATCATTTTCATTGTTTTGTTAAATGAATGTGAACAAATCTCTGTAGTAAGTTAGGTTTATATCATAATTAATTCAAAAGGAAACTTGAAACAGTTATATGTAAAATATGATCTTGTTTCTTTGGTATTTCAAATCTATAAAAGTTAAGTGCCAAAAAATTGGTTGAATTGTTAATAAGGGAGGCAATGATCAAAATCATACCAACAATAGTAGGCCAACCAGCAAGTGGGATTTGCTAATTGTATTAGTGTAACAAACATAAGAAACTGAGCATGTTATATATTTATCCACTTCATGCAGGTATCAATACGTTCAACTACATGGTGGCTAAAATTGGTGTGTGTAGATTTTTTAAGACAGACTGGAAGGGATTTAGTATGGCAGTGTGATTGCCTGCAGAATTGGGTAATGTTGTTTGTTAGTGTTATGATATATATTTTAGAAAGTCTAGAATATACAGATTAACATATTAATTATATCAAAGATTAACATAGCTAATAGAAAAAATAATTATAAGACTGTTTAGAATATGCAGATTGTTATTTTGGAAAAGTTTTAAAACTGTCTTTAAATGATAGCTTTTGACAGTTTCCTGTGAGTGTATAAAGTCTCTACACAACATTTATATATAAAAACTGACTTGCTGAAATCATATAAATATAATTAAAAGTTTTTTTTTTCAACATCTTCAAGAATTGCTTTGTTAAGATTAAAAAAATTTATGTCAACAGTTTGTGTCTACTGGTCGGGATACTGCCTGTGTTGAAGTACTCAGGGATATTGAATCTAATGAAGAAATAACATGTTACTATGGAGAAGATTTCTTTGGTGATAAAAACTGCTTATGTGAGTGTGTTACATGTGAGAGGTAAGTAAATAATTTCGAAATTTTTCAAATACAAGCCAAAAAAAAAAAAATGTTCTGTATTGTTAAAGAACTATAGTTAATATTCTATTTCTTTAAATTTCATTCATATTTTATTTTAATGTATCTTAAATACTTTCTAGGTATTTTTAATGTTGGTGCCACATGATCCAGTTCTTTGGTTTGAAATTTTATTATGATTGTAAATATACAGGACTCTTATAATGTTGAGGGAAGCCCTCTAACTGGTGTTGTGGATGGAGCAAATATATAATCAGAGAATAGCAGTATGGTGTCTGAATAATATAGTATGTATGACTAGAAGACCTTTTCATAAGGTTCGTGAAGAAAGCTAAACAGCAGATAAAACCAGCTCCTTGCTTTTGTTTTATGCCAAAAATATGTTCCAAATTACTGCAGTGTATATCCAGAAAATTCAGGATATACTAGGGGAGAAATGATTTGGATACACTTTCGTTAAATGAAATGAAAAAATGTGAAAGTGGTACTAGATAAATCAGTCCACAAGAATGGGTGCACTGAAGTTGGTACAGTTTCTGCATCTTCAGATCAATCTTGAATAAACAAAAGTAGCAAAGCTAGGTTCTAATAAATGCATCTGATAATACACAGGCAGCATTGAGAAGTTGGAGGAGAAACTATTTACAATATAGAGAGATTAAATGAAGCTTCAGTAGTAGTTAGATAAGAATGTCATACTTGTTCATGGAGGAGTGCTATATCATACATTGTTCAACTACCGCTACAGTGGAAAGCTGACTTAGAAATTGTACTGAACTTAATGACTGAAGAAAGTAAGAAAACAGTTTCAAATAACACAGTTGTCAAAAGACTATTTCTTACTGGGAATCATATGCTAATTTGTTAGCTGACAAAACTGTTTATTGGCCCTGTTACCTTAAGTATTCAAAAGGAATGTACTTTCAGTTTTGTAAGAAAGGTTTGGTTGCTGTATTTTACTAAGCTTACTAATTGGTTCATGGCCTAGTAATGATGCTTACTCGCCAAGTTGGCTCTGGTTCAGCAGGCCTATATTCAAAGGTATTCCAGTCATGACTATCCTATAAATTTAGAAATGTTTAGAACTACATTGTCCAATATACCCTTTCATTACTTAAAATGTTGATGTGATCTGAGGGATTTTGGCTACTATTTCAAGCAGCTTCAGCCACTTTATAAGTGCTCCTGATTACCTTGTTTCTATTTTTTTAAACCATTGCCATAAATGTGAATTTTATCTTACAGGCGTAAAAAAGGTGCTTTTCAAGTAAAAGATCCACCTGGAAGCCCTGAACTGGACCAAGGTTACAAATTTCGGGATACTAATGATCGGATAAATAGAATGAAAAATCAGGCACTTCAGTCAAAAATGTCAATTAGGGTGAATGAGGCCTATATATCTGGAAATGGTAGGTATTCTAAATTTTTTTTCTCTTTTTGGTCTGTGAGTGAAAAATGTGTGCCCGGATATGTTTCAATCCTGAAGATTTCCTGCACATCTTTCAAAATTAGTGTCAGTATAAGGTTTTATGGCCTTCCTAAGGGAAAATACTTGCTCTTTACCCAAATAAATATCTTGGTCCAAAGAATTTCCAATTTACTCTTAGACGTTTTCACTTTCTCCATGCTTCTCTTCATGTCCCTACCAAAATATTAGACATTTTGAAGTAACTAAATTATTTTTCTTCTTTTCACACGATGCTGCCGGTGGGCTTGCCATTCTGGAGAGTTTTTGTAAGAAGCCACCCCATTTGGAGCTGGAGCCTTTAAAGACAGATTAAACATTGCAAACAAACATGTAATATTCTCTTTAAATTTTCTATTATGGACTAGAGAAAAATCATTTCAAAATTATCATTTTACAATTTAAAAAGAAATATTTATTATGCAAAAAATAGTAGCTATTCGTAAATTGACCTTTTTCACAAGCTGCTGAAGCGTAGAAGGTTAGGGAATCTTTCAAGAAACAGAATTTCAGTTTTAGTTTGGTTTCTTAATATCCTTCAACTGCAACAGAATCTAACAACTTTATCAGCAGACCTTAAGCAGAGCAATTTTCCCATTAGGAACTGAAGTATTTCTAATGCTAACTAAGCTTCTCTTTCCTTGAGAATTTATGAATGTTTTAACTCCTACTCTCTCCCTTATATCTTTTCTTCCACCATATAAGTAACTGGGTTTTTTTTCTTATCTATTTAATTTCAATTAATGTATTTTTTTAAGGCAAGGGAAAAAAATATGTCCGGCATTGTTTTATTCATAAAATGCCTAATTTCCACGTTTCAGCGGATTGTCAAACTTTTGTGAAATAGGCATCTATTGTTCATATTTTTGGTGACAATGTTTTTTATTTATTAGAATGTGATGCCTGAATGCTATGTTTCATTTGGATTGCAGGAGGCTTCTTTTGTTTTTCTTCTCTTTTCTTATTACCACATACCTTTTTATTTGTTTAACTTGTGTATTAATAGCAACAGCAATATTTATCTTCATTTTATTGATGCTCAACAAATATAACAAGAATTAATCCTAGTTGAATGTTTATAAACAGATTTGTTATTTAAGAATAGCTTGGCTATTTTTAAAATCTTGATTGACTGAAACCAAAGATGGACAATTTGTACTTAAGTCTGTAAAAATATTTGAACACCAGAAAAGTGTAATTGTGGTATTATATGTTGAAATGATTTGCATTTTGTTAAATGAACTATTAGGATTGGGAAAAAATCTTAATAGTTCATTTCTGGTTATTTCAAGTTTATTCAGTGGATTTCAAAACATTCTGCATGCTATTGTAGTCATTAAGCAGGTAAGGATGTAATGATTTACCAAAAGTGCTCTATAAATGATCTTTTTTTTTTTTTTAACTTTTACTCTAGCATTACATTAAGAAGTATAAATAGTAAATGTAAATGCATTATAATTTGTATAAGAATTTTGACCCTACTCCCTCTATTGTGCTGCGTCCTCTTACTTAAATTTTAAAATTGCTGTGCTGTTATCAGTTGCATTGTAAAAATGTTTCCCCTTTGCTTATTTATTCCTATTGTGATGTGAATTTATTGCTTGCTGCCTCTGCTTGTTCAGGCCTCTAATTATCACTCTACCTTTGATGATTGCTTCTCAAAATAGCATTTGTGAGCTTTTTGTCATGTTAGGAAATTATACATGATAATCCTTTATTTTTAATTATTTACCCTCAAGTGACTGATCATGTTTTAAATCCAATGTAATCTATATAGTCTAAGTTGTTATTTTAAAAATACCTCTTACTATAATGTTTATAAATTTCTTTCTCTATAATCACCTATGAAGTATATTCTTATATAACATTTTTACTTTAAAATAACCACTTTTTGTTTCACTTTACAACTTAGTCTATTGAAATTATTATTTTCTTGAAATAATTCAGTTTAATTCATTGATTTGTGAGAAAATGATAGAGGAATTATTATAAACAATTATTTTAATGAATCTGGTATGATTTAGGCTCTCTTTTCTTTAGAGAGTAACAGTGACCAAATTAATAAGGTACTGGACAAACTCGTTAAAACTTAAGTTTGTACCTGTCTTGAATAATTAGATATCAAGTCAAGATGTTTATCTCTAAACACCTGAGTCTACCTAAATGGGTAGAATGAATTTTATAATTCATACTGTTGGCAACTGCTCTCTGGAATTGTTAAGAATATTTTGTTGGCTAACAGTGCTGAGTTTTCAGATCCAATGTCAGGAATAAATAACTGAAATAAATTGGCACCTCAGTTTCTCTCCATTTGTGTTATGGAAACTAAAGCTGGATCCTTGTGGATGTTTGTTAGTATTAGACAATTTGATCTGGGTACTGGAAACTACACAATTTCTATTTAAATTAACTATTTAACCTGCCTGTCAACAAAATTGTCAGCTCCTCCTCCAGGTCATAATACAGAATCAGTTATAAAATGCAAACTCTTAATCATTTAGATATGTTTTTGTTTTTTTCACTTCCACTATGATGATTATTGACCTTTTGTGATACAAGCCTCTCAAATCCTATTAGCTAAGGAATATAGTGTGTTCTCTCTATACAATTATCTTTCATAAAATGGATAAATAACTTCTGCAAGAATATATTTTTAAATCAGAATCAAAATGATTAAGATAATTGTACATTTCACAAATTTGAAAAACTCATTTCAGAATCATATTTTACAATATAGTTAGTATTAAAATCTTTAATTACCATTTAGTATACCAGTCAACTATATCTTAAGTGAATGTTTAAAATATATTATTCAGCCAACTGAACATGTGAAAGAGCATCCTGACTTCATGTTTTAGAATATTAAATAGTATTTAGGTAGCCTTTAATGATCAAAATGTGTCTTTAAATAGTTTCCATAACAATATTCTTTTCAATTTTACAGAATTAATATTTCCAAAGCTTCTTTCTGCAGCTCTTCAATGTCCCAGATATTTTCACATGGTTAGCTTTGTATTTTTTCTAACTCTTTTCATTTTAGTTAATGATTTCTATATGTAATGTGCATTTTTCTCTTAATCTTTTACAGAAAATTGGGATTTCCGTTCCACAAATCTGAAAAAAAATGGACACCTCTTGAAGTCTGCAGAGTTGAAGAAACGAGGTATTACACGCTATGATGCTGAGATTCTCCTTTCTCAGGGTATCAACTTGCCTGAACCTAAAGTGGTGCTGGAGCGTCAGTTACCAGTCTCAATCAATGGCAGTCGGTCAGTTAATTTGAGTGAAGCTATGCACAGAGACCAAAGGAATGCTAGAAGAAAACGAGCCAAACAAAGCCCAAATAAATCAGTCCACAAGAATGGGTGTACTGAAGTTGGTACAGCTGCTGCATCTTCAGAAGAAATGAAAGCAACACCATCTGATGGTACTGCTCGCATTCCTGATATTTCTATTGCTGATGAAGTACCAGCTGAGCTGTCTGTGAGTTCCTCACAACAGACAAAAGAAACCTTTTCTTCGACTGCGATTGTTCCATCTGCATCTGAACTTAGCAATGAACAAGCAAAGACTGAAGCTTTCAAGTCAGACAGCCAGTCAGCTGTTCTGCATCTTAATAATAGCAGGAAGCCTTCTAAATTAGATGCAGCAGATACTGTCAGTGATAGTTGCAACAACGGCAGCCTAACAAATGGGAATTCTCAGTTCAATCAAGACAAGTATCAACTTGATTGTGAAGGGGCCCAAAGGGAAAATCCAGAAATCGAATTAGTTCCACCATCACTTGCATTACCATCAGTAACACTGCAGCAGGAAACAAAACAGGGCCAAACACTCTCAGCATTAGTTCTCAATGGAGAAGACAATACTAAAATAGAATTAAAGACAGCTTTAGAGTCAAAAATTTCACCATTAGTTCCTGCTAAAAATATATGTCAAAAAGATTTTTACCCAACCACCAATGAAAATTCTCAAAAACTAGAAACCCCCTCCAAAATTTCATGCCTGACTAATGGAGATACTGCTGAAAAGTTGGGAGGACAATCTGATTGTTTGCGACCCAATCAGCTGACCATCAACAGTAAGAATGACTGCTGGAAGTCATTGACTGACAGTGAGATTGCAGCTTCAACACACTCCATGGCCAACCTGCAGGTCAGTGATGTGTCTATGGATAGTACAGCAATCTACAATCAAGACAAGAAACCTTTTATAAACAAAAGCAAACAATCTATTTCTCTAAAAAATAATACTACTGTCAGGTCAAGTCCTCGACTGCGGCAAAAACCATTTGATCAAAATTCCTCTGATGGTCATGATGATGAAACTAGTTCAAAGATGAATGGAGAGGTTTTGTCTGATGTACTAGACTCTCCCTCAAAAAGAACAAAATCCACAGATACAGAAAACATGCCTCTTGAAACGGACCCTATTTTTTTCCCAAAGAGCATCAAGATGGAACTTTCATCACCCAAAAATATAAAATCAGAAGTATTGTCTCCCCAAGGAGATTCAGAACAAAATGTCATACCTTCTTTTCCTCCACTTCTTTCTAAGATCAAAGTTGAATGTTTTCCACCTAAAATCTCACACACAGATACTTTATTTCCTAGTAGCCCCACTAATACAGAGAGTATCTCCGTTCCAAAAATTAAAAGAGAAGATAATCCTTTCCTTTATTACACTTCTGAAAACATAGCCAAGTCTCCTCAAGCAGCTAAGTTGTCTTCCCAGTTTAGTGAAAAAACGTGTAATTCTCTAAGCAACAAAATCCTTCTGTCTACCCCTTGTCATAAAGCCCCTAGTGCACCTAGCTCTCAAAAGCATTCTCAGTCTGATGAAGTTTTTAAGCATTCATTTCTGCAATCTAAGATTCAGTCTACTCCACCTCATCTTAATTATATTCATGCAGCAGCTGATGTTAGTGCTGGTTTGCAGAGGACTTCTAAGATAGAAGCCTCTCAGTTTTCTGAGAAGCCTTCTGGCCTTGTGCCTTCCCCTCAATCTGATGTCCTACCATCACCTGTGCAAACAACAAAATTTGATTTAATAAATCAGTCAGTACCTAAAGTATGTGTAAATTTATTAGATAAGTTCTCTGAAACCAGCCCAACGTCATACACTCTTCTTAACACACCAGGAAGTTTGAAACTGCGCATTCGTGACCCTAGTATAAAATCTAGCTTCCCTGAAATAACTCGAAAAATGTTCAACCAACAGTGTAAAAAAAGCAGTCCTATAGCAGCTGCAGGGAGCAAACACCACAAATTGACTAATACAAAACGCAAGCATTCACTGCCTCGTTGCCATACGCGATATGATAGCAGCCTGGAAACTGAATCACAATATAAGATTCCTAAATTGACTATCCGCATGCGTCGAGACCCAATCCTGGAGGAACACCTATCTTCCAATCAATCAAACTGTGTCCTCTTTGATCTAGAGGATTCATCATCATCCTCATCATCATTATCATCATCCTCGTCCTCATCCACATCATCATCTTCGTCATCATCATCATCATCTTCCGCACCTCGGGAAGCACATTGTGATAGGTCCTCCTCTTCATCTTCTTCACACAAACACAGACGCCATCACAGAAACAGTAGCAGCAGCAGCAGCAGTAACATTTCAAAACACACTGAACATTCCTATCTGGCAACTCAAAAACAAACCAAGTCAACCCTTGATTACCACTACCAGTCGTGCCGGCCAATCCAAACAACACCAAAAAAGTTACGGTTAAAATTACGAGATTGTGCATTTGAGCTCCACATCCCACCTGGTAGTATAGCAGAATAAACAAATTGTTTCATTAGAGCTACTGAATTTTGGAAGAAAGAAAAAAAAAAATTTAATTTAAGGATGTTACCAATAAAAATATAAGCTCCAAACCCTGTTAACTAGGTATGTGTCTCAGCTTCATAAGCAAAGAAAGTAATATCGAGAAGAAATAATATTGAAGCAAGTTGTCTCTGTAAATTTGTGTTGCTGTGCTGGTCTTTTGGTTGTTCTGTATTGTGTATTCTAGTTATCTGCTGGCCTTAATTGTTTGGTTTTAATGCCAATCAGTTATGGCTTTGTGTAAGATCAATGTAGCACCTTACTTTAAACCAACTGTTAGCCATTCTTTCTGACACTGTAACCTTTATTTGCTGAGCTACTTGGAATATTAAAGGAGACATCATCAAATTTTAATTTCCTCTTGCCTACATGAGGGTTTCTCTCTATCTCTTTTTTTTTTCTTTCTTTCTCAATAGCATAAAATATATGAAATGTCAGTAGCTATTATTTCATAGGAAGTAAAATTAAGCTGTTCTTTTATTACCGTGTTTCTACAATTTGACTCATTAGTAATGTGCTTTATTTTGCTGCTTCAGCTCAGGAGAGTCGATAAAATTAATTTCAGAGTCAAGAGATTTCTAACAAAAATTGTTACTGAACTCAGTATTTGCTGTGAAGATATTTAGAGTCTCTTGCTATAACCTGATTTTATCGTTGCTGAATGATATGGCTGTTTAGTTTTATGCTAACTTGTATTTAAAAACCCCTCCACTGAATATCTTCCATTTAAAAAAAAAAATTTTCCCCCACTCAGTGGGAAAACAAAGGGTAGAAAACTCACATCAAAATCCATTTTTCTTTTTCTGGGTTTATTCTAGTTACAAATGGGAGCAAGTTAATATTTACTGTATATATATATATATATATATATATATATATATATATATATATGTATATAGTGGAATTATTGACCTCAATTTATAGAATTTATTCCTAATTTAAATGTCACTTTTTAAATTGAATTGTTTTTTATTTTATTTTATCAATGTCTTATTACATCTTGGTTAAAACAAATATTTTTTCCATGTTTCTCATTCAGTTTTTAAACAGTGCTGATCATCTGGAAAGAATGAAACAGTAATTTGTATAAAGATGCATTTCACTATGAAATTTGTTTATTAATATTTCATTGATTAATATAGTTAACAATTAAGGTTTAGATTTTTTTATATACTTAAACTAAGTTTATTTTGTGATTCTAGGTATGGCTCTTTTTTTTTTTTTTTTAAGTTGATGAAATTTTTTTTTATAAATGTAATAGAACTCCTGCTATTAGAATGTTTTTTTTTTTTTTTCTTCTTTCAAAATCTTTTTACATTAACTGTTTGGTAATATTACTAAAATTAGCAACATTTAGTCTCTGTTAGTTTCTTTAAAAGATTATCAACTTTATTTCACATTGTAGTAAAGTGATTGCAGATCATTCAGCTGTTGAATAATTTTCCTCCTCCTCCTCCTCTTAGATCATTTTCAGAGGAATGCCTTAAGACAAAGTGGAATTTGGGAGTTGACCAAGGATAACCTTAACTAATCTTGGCAATTTGTTCTTGTTAGTATCTCTATTTTAGATTTGAACAAATTTATGATGTAATGCATTTAGTCTTACTTTTTTTTTTTTTTTTCCCTGCTGTGTAAACATTTCAACTTTTAACCCAGTTCCTATTTCATATCAGTACCATAGGTTTCCCTTAAACTCATTGCAGCCCCTAACTTATATTATTTTCCCATCTTGATCTTAAGATAATTTTATAGTTTGTAAAGCATCTTAAATTGGTTAATTTAGTCACTTGTTCTCACACATATCTGTATGCCCGTGTAATTGCCTACTTTAGAGTCTTAAATTTGATTCTATCATAGTTTTACTTTTTCATTTCTGTTATGTCATTACTTGAAAGAACAAAATGTCTTTGACAAAGCTGAAAGTGACCACTTGTTCAGTAAGTTTCAGGTAATTTTTGGATTTTTAAATAGTCTATGATAACTCAAAGAGATGATTGGTTTGACCATATAGTCTTATGCAGTGTATTTCATATTGAAAATTCCTTGTCCCTTATTGGGAAAAATGGATCATTAAACCTTCCAAGTCTGGAAATCTTCCAGTTTAGCTTTGATGCAGCCAGTAAATTTACCGTATTATGAATGCTAACTTGATGGTTGCACTGTTATTATTGGGAAATCCTCTCATTAATTTATTTTCCTAAACAATATTTTAAATTGTCATTGTTTTGAATGCTTGGAACAAATATTTTGCTGATATTTGTTGATAATACTGTTTCCTTTTTCTCTCTCTCTTACCTATCAAATTTTAACTTCCTAAAGTATTCTTATACACTGACACAAAACAGAAAGTTGTCAATCAAGGTTTTGGTATTGTGGTCAATTTCAAATGCTTTATTTAGTAACCACAAAGCTTGCTGCATAACCATGGCATGTATTTGTTGCTGTTTCAAATTTCTTAAATATTTGTCTCATCTTATTGTCTAGGCTGTAAGCTAGCTAAGTTTGTATATTAATCTAATAACAACATATGTGGAAAATGGTATGGAAACTCGTTTTTGTGTATCTGTCTTAGTAATGTCTCAATGAACACTACTTTAGATAGAAATTCTAAAGATATTTGAATTGATTGCTTACATATATAATGCTGTGAATAAAGGGATTTCTTAGGAAATTCCAAGGCATGGTAAAGCCAGTCTCCTTATCTTAACTTCAGTATGCAGGACATTAGCTGATGGTGACCTTATTTGGGTTTCTGAAGATCTTGGAGAACTTTCTTTGATAAATTTACAAAACTTGTTTTTAATCAATTTTTCTGTTAGATTAGATCTTTGTAGTGAGTACTTTATAATACAAACTTTTCTTTCTTGTCTTAATTTTGTTGTCTTAGTTGAATTAATATTTAACTTATGGTTCCCTTCTTACTTGCATCCATCTGCATTTTCTTTTTACAAATTTCGTTTGTTTTTTTTTTTAAATTTATTTTTTTAGTTTCTGATGTCAAGTTAATATTTATTTAACATACAGAGCTGTGTCCATCATTTTATAAATTGGAGTAGAATGAAATATATTGTTGTATTTAAACCAGTAGGTCAGTGAAAGACCCACGCTTTCAATAACTGCTAGTTTGAAATGAGACAAGTTTTTTTCTTGACATATTTATTGGAACTACTGTAGTGGAGTTGTTTGTCTCGATCTTCAATTTAGTTGTTTGAAAGATTTTATAATGTCATGTTTCTTGGGTTTTGCTTCTACATTTCTTATTTCATGTTTATTGGATGTAGCATATTGTTATATCTCCAACAACAATCCCTACTAAAATATTTAACAGATTTTTCAATGAAATTTATTGATCCGTCTACTTGGTGTCTTCATAACTCGGTGACTGTTTAAATTTAATTTCAGTGGATACACACCTTATTTATTTAACATAATTAAACTTTTACTCTATAAATTCCAAAATAAAAGAAACTTTTCCCCACCATTTTTAAGGATGTAATTTGTTTCTGTTAGGATTCAAAATATATATATATATATTGGTTGGCGTTAGGAAGGGCATCCAGCTGTAGAAACTCTGCCAAATCAGACTGGAGCCTGGTGTTGCCATCCGGTTTCACCAGTCCTCAGTCAAATCGTCCAACCCATGCTAGCATGGAAAGCGGACGTTAAACGATGATGATGATGATGATGATATTATACATCAAGCTCTGAACTACTTAGCTGGTGCTAAATCTAACAAGATTTCTTCATTGTACCAATTAAACATAAGTTAGAAAAATGTTCTTTCTTTGCTAGGCTCTCCGGCTATAACCAGTGTTAAGACAGCATGTACTGACATTTCATTTATTCTATTTACATGGGGGTCTCATTTTTGTTCTTTTTTCTACCCCCTTCCATCTGTTTACAAGGTGACTAAAGCTGTACATGGAATTGTATATAATATTTGCAATAAAGTAAGAAAAAAAAAAGGATTTTCTATAACAATTTTCTTTGTTTTCATTCCAAATTTTTACTGAAATAGTGCCTTTTTTTATTTTATTTATTTTATCTATTTATTTATTTTTGGTGAAGTCCTGAGCTTAACAGGGTTTTAGTTCACTAAATGGTAACTTTAGAGGGATACAAACCCATCACTGTATACGATTTACATTAATCAAACTAGTGTCCTCATATTGTTTGTTGCTTTCACTGTTTTATTTCTAATCTCTGGCTTTCAGATGTCTTGTGGACACCAGTCCATCTAATGTAAACACGGTACATAATATAAATTCCACCATCACTGTATGTTTAGTAAATTCCTTTCAGGTTTAAGGCCACCATTAAATGTTATTGATTTGACACATGCCCACCGCTATAATGTTTCCTTAATTTTAGTTGTATTGAATATATACAACACTATATGACAGAACCGCTGCATGGTCACTCAAGCTAATTCCATTGCACTAAACTCATAAGGAAGAATATCTGTTACTTTGGAGACATTGAGGATTATGATTTTGCCCAACAAGGGAATGTTATGCAATCACTCAGCTTGTTTGGATAGCAGCCAACTCTCCTTCATATCAATCTTGAAATATAGTGAAGCAGAATCTAGGTTTGCATATTGGGGCGATTCTTGCTGGAGAACATTTCGGATTCTATCAGTACAGTCATTTTCCTGTGCCAGCACTAAATCCTTGCTTGACATGTAAAGTGATTGTTTTGGAGGGAAATAACGTCAAGCCACTATGTAGAATGAAAGATCACTGGGTTTGGATACATTTGACAAATAGAAAGATTTTAATATTACCTACAGTAAGGAAAAAAAGCGACTGATGGTGGTTTGTTTCAATCTGCCTTTTCGTCGAAGTTGGAGAGTTGCCTCCCCTTATGAATAAACTACAAGAGCTTCACACCAGTAAACAAGCTTGCATATTTTTTCTAATATATATACACTAGCAAATGCACCCGTCCTTTGGACGATTTAAGTCGTTTGGTCTTATTTTTTTTCACCAAATGAACTGCCTAGAAGGTTTATGAGTAGCACGGCAATCTATGTTTCTGATTAACTTAGAAATGGAAAATGTAATTGAAGGCTGGTTATTGTGGAGATTGCTGCATTTTAAGGATCATAGAGTATATAAGTTTGCAAAGTAGAGCTACTGAAGCGTTTTGGGAGTAGATTACAGATAATGACTAAAAAATATAGTTGTTTTACATCAAAGCGAAATTTCTTGTCAGAAACAGCCACAAATGGTGTAAGGAAGACATTGAAAATTCCCCTCTGTAAGTTTATTTTATTCAACAGCAATAGGAGCTATTTTTTTCGGAGGGATAAGCTAACAAAAGCTCCTTTATTCACATAGCCTGTGCATAAAGTTAAATTGGTATGGAGCTTTCTGAAAGATGTGTAGCTTTCATTAGTGGAAGCAAAACTCTTAAGGTTGCTTCTTTGGGACGAATCATGTGATTGTTTAAAAAGGGCTTGAAAAACAATGGACGAAAGTCGAAATATAATGGATGGGTAAATAATCATCTTTAAAGTGAAACAAAACTATCAACAAATAGAGGAGAGGGATGGTAACCTCAAACTTTCAAGTAACTCAGAATGGGTAAAAGGTAAGCTTGCAAAAGTTTAATGCAGTTTGAATATGTAGATTAAAATAGTTTTGTATTGGATGTTCATTGCAAACAGTTCTAGTCAATTGAATCACCATTGTAGGTGGACACTGAAATTAAATAGACAAAATCCTTTCACTTTTATAAAAAGATTAAAAGGTATGGAAGACCCTACATACAAAAAAATTATGTCCATTTACATCCAATTACTCGGGAGCTCTGGGCAAAATGTTACAGTATATGACCATCATTGGGACATAAGTAATGTGTATGTAAAGTTTAGGGAAAATCGGTTGAGAATTGTGGAAATGTATGTGTTAGTCATACACAGATACTGTGATTTATATAGGCAGACAGTGGAAATAAATAAAATCCTTTCACTTTTATAAAAAGTATGGAAAACCCTACATAAAAAAAAAGAAACTATGTCCATTTATGCAGGAGCTCTGGGCAAAATGTTATAGTGCAGAGCTATCCTTGGGACATAAGTAATGGATGTGTAAAATTGGTTGAGAATTGTGGAAATGTATGAGTTAGATATTGTGATCTATATATACTAGATAAGTGAATGAATGTTTGTTGGATTCTACAAAGAATATTCAGTTGTTTGATCATCTGCACATTAAATTATACTGTAAGTAGCTGAATATTCCACAGACACATTCAGAATCAATGTGACATGGCTGGATTACAATCAATCTATCCAATGAGCTTCCACATAATTTCAGGTTTGTGTCAACCAGTGACCATAATAAGTGACACTTGCCCAAGATTCTACAGTAGGATTGAACCTGGGACTCCATGATTGCAAACCAAACTTCTTAACCATTTGGCTATGCTACATGCATTTTATATATAGATAGATAGATTTGAAATTTTCACACAAGACCAACAGTTTTGGGGATGTGTAAATTGACAACAGTGCTCAACTGGTACTTATTTTATCAAAGATGAACAGCAAAGTTGACCCCAGCAGAATTTGAAGTCAAAATGTACAGACATAAAATGTCACTTAGCATTTTGCCCGATATGCTAATGATTCTACCATCTCACCACCTTGTTTCCAAATTTTGGCACAGGGCTAGCATGTACGAGGGAGGGTGTAGGTCAATCACATTGACCCCAAAAGGATGAAAGGCAAAGTCAACCTCGACAGATTTTGAATTCAGAACCTAAAGAAGGATGAAATGACACTAAGCACTTTGACTGGCATGCTAACTATTCTACCAGCTTGCTGTCTTTATATATATATATATATACACTAGCAGCTAAGCCCAGTTTCATCCGGTCTATTTGGATGATGTGGCTGTGATCGTTTTCGGTTAGGCATAATCTCTAAAAGCGTTTCTCAGCCTTATCATTTCGGGTCCCCTGTTTTGATTGGAGCCTCCAGCTGTATGAAAATCCCCCCCCCACTCCCCCGAGGCGGCGATCTTTTGAAGTGGGCGTCGAATGAAGAAACATGGATAGTTTTATAACTGAACTTCTTTTGAAGTTGTAGTGAGAGGGGAGAATTGATGTGCGTGCATATGTCTGTGTGTGTTTGATGGGGTGTGGTGACAGAGAGAGTAATGTTGATGGTGTATGTGTATATGAGAGAGAAAGAAAGAGAGAGATAAATGAAATTTATCATTCAGTTTATTTATTATGTATATATGTATGAATGGCTTCAGTGACACACACTCACGCAGGTTGTTTTAATCGATTTTCTCTGTAAGTGTGGGGGCTAGGTAAAAAATAGAAAGCGCATTCCAATCTAAGCACCCGTCTCCACATGTGTGCCATTTTTCACGCAAATCCACCCAGCCGTTTGGCCGTGAACTTCAAGACAAGAAAGAATACAACGCTCGGCCAACTTCAATTTATATTATAGAATGACATGACAGGCTTTCACAGTTTCTGCTTCCAAATTTCGTTCACAAAGCATTAGTGAACCATGGCTATGAAGGAAGACAACTTTCTAGTGTGTTACAAGCTGAGATTGAAGTTGGCACCATCCTGTGGTTGTGAAGTAAATTTTTTTAACCACTTGTACACCTATTATGTAACTAAAGAACAGCATATCCACTATGTTTCTAAATTTGCTTAGGTGTATGTTTCCTTTTACACCAGGATTCTTTTGCTCAACATTCATATATATGATCCCTCACTATGTAAAAACATTTTTTAAAAAGTGCTTCATAAATGTCTGCCGGCTATTAATAATTTTACATAGGTATTCAATAATTTGCATTTGTTTAGATCTAAACATTTTCACCATTCATTCCAAGGTGAATCAAACAAGTTTGATTTAAAAATAAATTTGTGTCATTTTAGTTGTTTCTAAGAATAGAATTAAGTTGGAGAAGTTTAGTAGCTTAATACTGAGTTATGCCACCGCCAGCTCATAACAATAGAGAAGTAAAGAAATGAGAATATTCACATGTGTAAACATCAAAACAGCAAAATAAATAAAATAAACTAAAATTTTGACTATTGACAGAAAGTCCCTCGCGATCCAAATTTCTGAGTCAGTTTCAGTCATTAGTGGACACCTATTCACTTCGGCCAATGAAGGAGCTTTGTATATAATCAATTACTAAACATATTTAAAATAGCAGCTAAATTTCTCTTACCATCTTAAAATCAGAATAGATACATTAGTTAATATAGTCCTATTTATCTATTATATATCATCATCATCATCATTCAACATCCATTTTCCATGCTGGCATGGGTTGGATGGTTTGACCAGAGTGAGTAAGGCCAGGGGCTGCACCAGACTCCATTGTCTGTTCTGGCACAGTTACTACAGCTGGATGCCCTTCTTAACACCAACCACTTTACAGTGTGTACTGGGTGGTTTTTAAGTGATACCAGCACCGGCATCAATTCTGCTGTGATGGATGGGTCTTTTTGAGTATAGCACCAGATAGTTCGACCCTTTGTCATCTCCTTCATAAAGTTCAGTGTCTTGAGATTGGCCTTCAATACTTCATTTCATGTTTTCCTGGGTCTCCCTTCTCCACAAGTTCCATCGACTTTAAGTGATTGGCACTTCTGTCTACATTCATATGCATCACATGACCAAACCAGTGCAGTCATCTCTTTTGCTCACTCTATCTAATTTCTCTTATGCCCAACTTTTCTCTCAATGCACTAACATTCTGTTGCACATCTAGTGGAGCATACTAGCTTCATTCCTCTCTAGCCTTTATTCAGAGCCTATGTCTCAATACTATGTAGCATTGTTGTTCGTATACATGCATCATACAATCTTTCTTTCACTCAGAGAGAGAAACCTTTGGTTACCAACAGAGATAAAAGCTCTCTGAATTTTCTCCACCCTATTCTTATTCTAGCAATTACACTTTTGGTGCATCTTCCCCCACAGCTAATTAGGTCCCCTAAGTACCAGAAGTTATCCATTACTTCTAAAGAGCTTCTGGGATATTTGAGAGAATCAATACAGACAGCATCTTTGATCAGGCTGACCCTTGGTTTAGTCAATCTTAAGTCACAAACATCATAGGATCACCTTAAACCCCTCTAAAATGCAGGGCTTTTGTGTCAAGAAACAAAAAGAATGTGGAGGGCTTCTCCGTCCAGTAACAGAAGAAAAAGAGTAATCCCTAGATTTTGAGGAGACACAAAAATAAGAATTGATACAAAAACGGTGTAAATGAACTGTTCATGTTTTACAAAGTAGTGTTCCAAGAAATACAAAGATTTAGCAAGCAAGACATATGAATTTCTATGACAGCAAAATACATAATGTCAGTTTATTGTAGAAAGAGAAAATATGTAATAGTTTAGACTAAGCCTTTGCTGATCAAATTCCCTGTATTAATGGGTTTGCCTGAAATGTCAGCTAGTCATATGAGGAGGACATGTCTAATAGATCTTGCCTGTTATTTTTACTTTAATTGTTAATAAACACCCTCTTTTCTTGACAGTAAAATCTAATTTCATTTAGAGAAAACTGCAAATGACATTGAGAAATCCAACATGTTAATGCTATTATATCTAAACTAACACAGGCATGGATGTGTGCTTAGAAGTTTACTTCCCAACCACATGGGTTCGAGTTCAGTCTCACAGTGTGACACATTGGGTAAGTGTCTTCTGCTATAGCCCTGGGCCAACCAAAGCCTTGTGAATGGATTTGATGGACAGAAACTGGAAGAATCCTGTCATGTACGTATGGGCATGAGTGTATGTTACTGTCTCCTTGCTTTGATATCATGTGACATTTGTAGGTGAGTGCCACTGTCATGCAAGCAGTGTCCTTTATTTCCAATCTTCCATGAAAACATGTCTGGTCATGGGAAAATATTACCTTACTTGTCAACAGGTGGGGGTTGGTAACAGGAAAGGCATTCAGCTGTAGAAAATTCTGCCTCAACGAATTTCACATGGAAATGTGGATGTTAAAAAACAATAAATGTAGAGGAATATAATTGTTTCTAAAGCAGAAATCCTGAAATTTGTGGGGAAGAGTTAGTTGATTAAATCAACTGTAATACTTTGCAAGTATTTTATTTTATTGAGTCTAGATGGATGAAAGCTGCCTCTGCAAGATCTGAGCCTATAACATAAAAAGCAAGAAGAAATACTGCAAGGTATTTTGTCCAATACTGATGATTCTGCCAATCAACAACCTTTAGAAAAAGTATAGTAATGTAACCAACTGAATTAACATCAGTATATTAAGGTACCCATTCTATTGCACCTGCAACAATTAACAGCAAACACAAGCTAAAACAAGACTTGAACTTAGAATCATATACCTGTCGATATTTTAGTTCCTGTATTTATGAACAATAGATGCATGTGTGACTGAGAAGCTTACCTCCCAATCATGTAGTTTTGGGTTCAGTCTCATTGCACAGCACCTTGGGCAAATGTCTTTTACTATAGCCTTGGGCCAACTAATGCCTTTCTGAGTAGATTTGGTTGACGTAAACTGAAAGAAGCCTGTCTTATATGTGTGTGTGTGTATTTATTTATTTATGCATGTATGTGTATAAGTGTATGTTTGTCCACCACCACTGCTTGACAACAAGTGTTGGTTTGTTTACATCCCCATAACTTAGCAGTTCAGCAAAACAAACTGATAGGATAACTACTAGTCTTTAAAAAATAAGTACTGGCCCAAGGATACAGTAAAAGATACTTGCCCAAGGTGCCACGCAGTGGGACTGAACCCGGAACCATGAGGTTGGGAAGCAAGCTTCTTACCACACAGCCACACCTACACCAATGTTTATCAAATTTCAGTTGCATGGTAATGAATGGTCAAAACTTGATAAGGACAGTGCTATGTACTAGGTGGTAAAATCAGGAGCCCCATAAATAGCTTGCATAAAATTTCTTAATCCAATAAAACCATAAAAACAAGAGCGGGTGATGTCAGCACTGGAACAAAGAGAGGTGGAGGCCATGGGTGGATTGCAAGATTTCTTGTATAGTATTATGACTTGTCATATGGTTTGACATGAAAATATTTCAAATTTTGCCAACCCCTAATCCTTTTATCTTTTTACTTTTTCCATCTTTGGACAGTGGCCATATTGGAGAACTATCTTGAAGGGTTTTAGTCAAACAAATCAACACCAGTACTTATTCATTTTTTTATTAGTTTCTTTGCTCGAACTGCTAAGTTATGGGGACATAAACAAACCAATTCCTGTTGTTAAGTAGTGATGGAGGACAAACACTCACACTCACACACATGTAGATATATATATAAATATATATAACTGGTTTCTTTCAGTTCTGTTCTACCAGATCCACTCACAAGGATTTTGTTAGTCTGGGACTATTGTAGAAGACACTTGTCCAAGGCACCATGGAGTTGGGCTGAACTCAGAAGCATGTGGTTAGGAAGCAAACTTCTTACCACACAGCCACACCTGCTGATATGGAGGATTGTAAAAATATAGAGTTTTGTTCCCAATTATAATTTTTCAACTACATTTTTCAGCTGATATAATAAGGGTGATGGCTGAAGGATGTAGAGAAAATTGGTTAGACACAAGGTGAATTTTAAATGGTAAGGGTTGCAGTAAATTAACTCAAGTCATGCTGAAATTTAATCCTTTTCTTGCAATTTTTATAAATATATAGTTTAACCATCAGTGGAGGAAAGACAGTTATCTTGCTTATTGAAGGAGAGCATGGGAAGAAACAATGGTTCAGGAGTTGCTGCAGTAACAGCACTATCAAAATATCTTCATAAAGAGCGATAGCTATGAAATTTTAAAGGTGACATTACTGGTAGACATTTTAAAAAAAACAAATCGTAAAACAGCATTTACTCTGTTGCTGCATCTCTTCCAGCCATATCAAAAGTAATAACATGAATCCTTTCCACTGACCTGAAATATGTGACACAACTAGGCTGAAATTGTAATCTTTCAATTCTTACACCCATCTGCAATTATTCCAGAGCAAGGCTAAATATAAATACACTCATATGGAATTTAGTCTGTTTTCATTTCAGAACAAAGCTAAAAACATTCTTATATGGAATTTCGTCTATATGTTCATTTTAATGCAAAGCTAAATATAGATATTTATATATGAAACTTAGTTCATATTCATTTCAAAGCAAGACTAAATATTCTTATTAAGGATTTAGTTTTAATTCCAGTGCAAGACTAAATATTTATCTATATACGGAATTCAGTCTACATAATTATTCCAGAAAAAGGCTAAAAATATATATTCTAGCATAAGATTTAGTCTTTATTCTGGAACAAATTTAATTATGTATTATTTATATGTGGAATTCAGTTTATATGATTATTCCAGAATGAGGCTAAATATATATTCTTACATGGAATTTAGTCTTCATTCCAAAGAAAAGCTAAATATATCTTACATGGAATTTAGTCTTCATTCTTGATCAAACCTAAACACATATTCTTATAAAGAATCCAGCATGTTATTCTGTGTTCAAATTCCACCAATTTCAACTTTACCTTTCATTCCTCCAAGATTGGAGCAGTGCCCATGACTCTTTTCAGGGCCTGTGGGACTGGTATGAAAGGAAAAAGGATGGCATCCTCAAACTGGAGACCTGGCCCAAATGCTTGTAACAGAGTGGACTTTGCCAATACCACAAGATATTCTCCCATCCAATAGTCCACTGGACCTGGGAAGGATGAAGAGCAAAGTTGACCTTGACAGGAAATGAACTCAGAATGCGAGGTATCATATCAAGTATACATGTTTCCTACAAATATATGATCTTCTAAATATCAATATAGTTACACAACTTGCAATCTACATGTTAACCCTTTTCATACAAAACCACCTGAGACTGCCTCTGGTTCTATCATACAAACTTCCTTGTTTTAAGTGACTTGAATTAAAACCATCCATCAAAATTTCATATTTAATTTACGTCTCAAACACCAGCTTAGTAAGTTATTTCAATAAATTCTTCATTATTTTCAAAATTATTTGAAACAAAAATAGTGCACTCCAACACAGTGTATAGTCACAAAAGGGCTAAACCAAACCAAAACCATTGATCCCAAAGTAAGCTGAGAGCATAAAATCCTTCATACATTTTGTTTTTTACCATTTAGTCAGGCATGAGAAGGGCAGCACCCACAAATCTTTTTCTTTTTGGGATTCTAAGGCTGTTGATAAGGAGGGAGGGAGTTTTAACAGGTTCCATAAGACTGGAATTTTGGAATCTGCCCATAAAGATCAGTAGTATGGGATACTTGTGTCATGATTAGAATTTTTTTAGGGTGCATAAAGAGGGAAAGAACCCTCATCTGCAATTTTGATGAAATTCGAATCATAGGTATCCCAGTTCATTAGAGAAAATATAACAAAAAAGTCTAATTCTTCCATTGCATGTAACACGAGCAACGCTGGGTATCTCTGCTAGTGTGTATATATATATATATATATATATATGAGTGGGGGAATGTATGTAAAATGACAGACAGACAGACATGTACTGCTATGTAACATAGGTCATATTTCGGCATATATATTCTTTTCAGCTCATGATTCGCTCCACTGCTATAACAAGTTTCTACATCTTGCTTATGTGCATTCATCCAGGCAACAAGTCAACTAAATGAATGTACACAAAATGAGAAACTTGAGTAATGATCAAGTTAATACTCAGCTTCAAATGAATGTGAGAGTGTGTGTAATGTGAGATATATTGCATGCACACAAACAATATATATACATACAAATATACACATGCACACAACCATATATATATATATATACACACACAAACAATATATATATATATATATATATATATATATATATATATATATATACACACACACATACAATATATATATATATACACACACACACACATAAATGCACATATATGCACACACATATATACATACACACACACACACACACATAATCTATTTGATGTATGTAAACTTTCTTAATCATGTTTTGAAGCTTGT